>NC_079192.1:54958180-55085680 GCF_029499605.1 Hyla sarda | reverse complement strand
CCCCAGCTTTCCCAGACTTCTGAAGAGAATATCTGTCTGGTGAAGTAGCCACATTGGAAAGAAAACATGTTTTTATGTAGTGAAGTACCAGATGTCACACTAGTACTCTTAGTATTTCCCTAGCTTTATATGACTCCTGAATGGCAGAATACTAGTGTGACATCTATTACTTCATCTCTCCAATATGGCTGCTTCCCCATACAGACATTCCGTTCAGTAGACTGGGAAAGCTGGGTGACAAGCAGTCCATAAAGCTGGGGAAGTACTGTGAGCCCTGCACTGTGTACTGCCAGTCACCCAGCTTTCCCAGGCTCCTGAAACCCCAAATGTGATGGGCTACTTGTCCTCCCTCTAGTTGTCACAGTGTATTATGGCAGCTGAGTTGTGTAAACAGCGGTCTCTTGCTTCTGGACATACAGTACGCAAATTGCGTCCATAATGGGGGAGATTAATCAAAACCTGTGCAGAGGAAAAGTTGCTGAGTTGCCCATAGCAACCAATCAGATTGCTTCTTTCATTTTTCACAGGTCTCTTTAAAAATGAAAGAAGAGATCTGATTGGTTGCTAGGGGCAACTCAGCAACTTTTCCTTGGAACAGGTTTTGATAAATCTCCCCCAATGTACGTACAGGCTATAGCATTTTCCGGCTCCTATACGTACATTACGCAAATAGTGTTCGCAATGTATGTACAAGAGCCTACATTACGCAGCAGGCCGCGTGGTGATGTCATTTCATCACGCAGCCTGCCAGAGAATTCCCGCGCCGCTTCGGAGGCTGCTGACAGCCTGGCCTCAGCGCAGTGGATTTTTTTTTTTATTTTTTTTGAAAATCTACGTGGGGGCAATTTTTTACTAACTAGTGCATTTTTAGCCTACTGGAGCATTACTTATGTGAGGGGAGTTATTATCTAACTGGGGGTATTATTAACTAGCTGGGGGCATTATTACCTAATTGGGGGCATTATTACTCAACTGGGGGCATTACCTACCTGGGGGACACTACCTACTTGCATGACCTATATGGGGGAACTGTCTACTGGGGTCACTATATAGTGGGGGCATTACCTACCTGAGGGCACAACCTACCAGGGACCACTACCTATTAGGGTCACCATCTACTGGGGGCACCACTCTGCTGGGGGGGCACTACCTACTGGAGGTATTACCTGCTACCTACCAGGGGCATAACCTACTACCTACCGAATGGGGCATTAACTGCCACCTACCTAATAGGGCATTAACACTAATAGGGAAAGGGAAATTACCTACCCATCCCCCTACCCTTTCCCCAACACACTAACCTACTCCTTAGGGCACTAAGGAGGAGCATTATTAGGGGCACTGAGAGTAGGGCATCAGGAGGGGGTGGGGGGGGGGGGGGGCAGTGATGAGGGGCCCAGGCCTGAAGCTGTGTAAGGGGCTCTGAAACCTCTGATGGCAGCCCTGCGTAGGAGACTCCTCTCCCCCTCCCCCATTCCACCAGCGCCCGCCAAGTTTAAAAAACTACTGTGTGTGCTGTAGCTGCCACCTGCCTGAGGTCCCGCCCCCGGCACACATTACCCTCTGCCTCTGGAGTTTCCCCCAAAGGTACCACTAGTCCACCAGGCATGAACAGACTTGCCATTCAGGTGCACAGAAAAGCTAGGTAATTTTTAATGGATCTGCTGGAATTAATCCTGTATAAAAATTAATTTAGGTTTGGACAAGAATTCTTTTTGCAACAACAGGGGTCTTCAATGGGGTCCCCTGTCGCAACCAGTTTAGCTAATATTTTAAGTAAGTTTAAAGAAAGATTTATTCCAGCACATCCATTGTCAATACATGTAAAAAAAAATGGCTAAGGTACGTCGATGACTGTTTTGTCATCTGGACGGGGACCCCTAAAGGGTTAATGACATATATTCAGTATCTTAATAGTTGTCATCCACTAATTGAGTTTACATGTGAACATAGCCCTAATTTGATCCATTATTTGGATGTCGAAGTACGATATGAAAAAGGTAGGTTTGAAACCACTCTGGACTCTAAAGAGAGTGACAGGAATAATCTGTTACACAAAAATAGTGGCCATGCCCCACAAGTATTCAGAGGAATATTTGTAGTTCAGAAGAAGAATATATTAAGAATAAAGAGAAAATAATTAAAAAGTTTGTTCAAAGGGATTATGAGGAAAAAGAATTGATGAGAGTAGCGGATGAAGTGGATCAAATTCCCAGAGAAGAGTTGAGAAAGAAAAATAAAATGAAAAAGAAAGAGAAAGAAAGAGGCTTTACATTTCTATCCACATACGAGGGCCATGCCAAATTAATAAGAAAGGTGGTCAATAAATACTGGGGTCTACTTAAAGCTGATGAAAAATATGGGAAATTATTCAAACAGAAACCTAGATTCATTTATCGGAAAAATAAGTCTATTGCCAATCACTTGATCAGGGCAGATATAACAGAGAGAAAAAGAAACCAGACAGTCCTTCTTAAAAACGCAAAAAGTGGGGACATTCCCATGTAGATCTTGCCAAAACTGCAATAGTATAATTAGAGGTGACAATGTCATTCACCCCACACGTGGCAATAAAATTAGATTAAAGGGGTTCCATACTAAGCAGGTCATTTATATGTTAAAATGTCCGTGTGGAATGTCATATGTTGGGCAGACAGTTCGTGCAATAAACGTTAGACTAAATGAACATTGGAGTTCTGTTAGGACCTATAAAAAGAAAGTTGAGGAAGAAGACAATGTATCCAGAGATAAATATGGAGAAACCAGCTTGGCTAGACATTTCATTGAAAATAGACATCAAAGAAATGAATTAAGGTGGCAAATACTGGACGAGATAGAGGGCACTAATACTGAACAGATAAAGATTAGATCAAAGGGAGGTATTTTGGATACATTGTCTTGATTCTCTGGCACCAAAAGGGATCAATGAGATCTGTAATTTTAATGTTTTCCTATAAGTACTGTCCGGTCATGAACCTGTTTTAATGATTTTATGTCATTTTGTATATAGAAATGAGAAATCTCGCGAGAGAAATACCTGTATTAGTAGGTGGTGATGGTTTCACGGAAATTATGTTGAGAAAGGGAGGAGACTCCTGAAACGTCCATCAGCGGCTCGCACGCCAGCGAGCTCGTCCTCGCCCCCTCAGAATCAGCGGTCATGCGGCCAGGAAAATACCGTCCTAGAGACAGCAAGTTCTGGATGGAAAGTTCTGAAGACACCGTATGAAGGATCTCTGAACAGTTTTTATGTACTGGGTGAATATGTTCTGAATTCTCACTGCATTTTTTGTAATGAATGAAAATTGAGATAAAAAGGAACTTTTAAGTGCAATTCCCGGTTATATGTCTTTCTTTGCCATGAGTAGAGTTGAATATTCTCAGGTGATGGAGCCCTGAGGTAGACATTGGGAAGCCACCCTATATGTGCACACCTAAGGTCTGAACACGTGTTTGAATTGGTTCCCGAGTCCGTGCAACAGCAGCAGGGGAAGAAATGGGGCCGGCTCTAAGTCCAGAGCAAGCCGCCCCGTCAGCAGACACCGCAGCGGAGTTCCCAGCTCTGATCTCAGCCGCCCCAGCAGCGGAGGATGCACTGGCCACACTCTCGCCCCGAACCCCAGCAGGGGGCCCGGCCGCAGCATGGATCCGGGAGCTCCAACGATCAGATGAGGAAGAGCTGGCAGGCAGGCCCACCCCAGCCACAATGCTGCTACTAGCCGCAGATCGCCTCCGTGATGCCCGGGACTCAGTTGTATCCCCAGCAGCCGCAGGCACCTGAGGGGACTCCGCACCCGGCGCCGGGATCTAGGAGCCACCTCAGGACTGAGGCGCTCCGGTGCTCTGGAGCGCAGCGTCCCGTGCCGACGACCAGGAGGGGGATCAGACACCGCACCCCCTCCGCTCCCCACCAACTGTTGAATCTGCCCTTGAAGCCAGGCCTCACCACGGATGGCGGCCGCAGAATGGAGCCGGAGCAACAAGTCGTCCACTGAAGCCATGGCGGTAAGCGTTCCCACAGACACGTCCACTTCTAACTTTTCCCGCTGCTGACTGGCTCCTCCCCTTCCAGCCCCTATATACCCCCATTACTCCACCCCTTGGCTACTGCGCCCCCCAATAGCAACCCCTCTAGGAAAACCGCCCATTTAACCCCCCCCCAGATGTCTGTGTCACCTTTTAACCCTTTAAGTACACTAAACCCGCCGTCAAGCCGCTACTCCACTAGGGTGTTACCCTCCGCTCCATACACTCCCATGGCAACTGGTGATCACATATTAAGCTTTCTTAAAGATACAACATTCTTATATACATAACATAAGGGATAGTATACAATTACAGTAGAACAGATGCGGGGGGGGGGGTGGCCCAGGGGACACTGCAGGGAGGCTGCCTGACAGGACAACTCTCGTACTGGGCCACCACAAATACATATATAATACAGTGAATACAGTAAATATAATAAAGTGCATGAACATGGTAAACATTATAACAGTGGACACAGCAGCAGCAACACAGGAGCAGCAGGCATGCCTGAGGAGATCTGTAGCCCACAGGACAGCCTTTGGTGCTGGGACACCACAGATAGATAGATAGCATTGGAGAAATGTTGCAGCACTCCCAGGTAAAATAAAAAAAGCAGCTTTATTCCATTAGGCAAATAAGGTGTGATGTTTCGGCTGCCCATGCAGCCATTATCAAGCTTGATGGGCAGCCGAAACATCGCACCTTATTTGCCTAATGGAAAAAAGCTACTTTTTTTATTTTACCTGGGAGTGCTGCAACATTTCTTCAATCCTGTATTACCCAGTCCTTGACCTGGACAATTTGGTTGCTGGGCCCCCCCCCCGTACTGAAGTACTGCCCTGATTTTTCTTTTGTAGATAGATAGATATGAGATAGATAGATAGATAGATAGATAGACAAAGAATAAGTCAGCCAGCACTTTAGTTGATACCAAACTATTATATGGACCTGGCCTACAGGTGCACGCTACTAGGCTAGATATACAGCAACAGAAGAATACAGCAGCACACTGCCAGCACAAGGATATAGGTGAAACATGAACATGCAGATAAAACATGGAGAGCTCTACAGCTATAGTGTAATAGATGCAAATGTGAAACTATGAGATAGTGAGGCATATCTCATAGTTTCACATTTGCATCTATTACACCATAGCTGTAGAGCTCTCCATGTTTTATCTGCATGTTCATGTTTCACCTATATCTTTGTGCTGGCAGTGTGCTGCTGCATTCTTCTGTTGCTAGATAGATAGATAGATAGATAGATAGATAGATAGATAGATAGATAGATAGATAGATAGATATGAGATAGATATGATATGAGATAGATAGATAGATTCGAGATAGATATGAGGTAGATAGATATGAAATAGATAGATATGAGATAGATAGATATGAGATAGATAGATATGAGATAGATAGATATGAGATAGATAGATATGAGATAGATAGATAAATAGATAGATATGAGATAGATAGATAAAGCAACAACGGACACAGCAGAACTCCAGAAGTATTGGTGAATAGTGTCTTTATTATCACCAAAAAATGTACAGCGACGTTTCGGCCTCCTCACGCGGCCATCATCAAGCAGTGCAAATGACAAAGTGAGCAGTTTAAATATGGTGAAGTTGTTGGTGACATCACATCCTGTGGGCGTCAATCTCATTAACATATGTACACAAATAAACGAGTAAGTTCCAGCAGTGGTACTCTACATATCACACATTTCAGGAGACCTACATTGCTGCAAATAAATGTGCAAATCCAACATAACACAATACACAGTGCATCATACAGTTCCATGTGTTTCTTCATATAAAGTGCAGTCATAATAAAGTATTCATCTGTACCTCCGGATCGGGTGAGGGGAAGGAAAGGTCCTTCACTCAAGATGTCAATTCGTAGCCAGGTCCCAAACAGAAAAAATAAAGAAAACAAAAGTAAAGCAGTAGATTATCGGTTTCCGTAGTATGTATGCTTCCGATGTGCGCAGCGGTGACACGTCATCCCTGCGCATGCGTATATGCATCATACAGTTCCATGTGTTTCTTCATATAAAGTGTAGTCATAATAAAGTATTCATCTGTACCTCCGGATCGGGTCAGGGGAAGGAAAGGCAGATCCCATCCACGCAATGGCCCTTATTGTTGTGCAGGTTTCTTTGTGGGTTTTAATTCCCTACAATTTATTTTCCACAGTATTTACTAAGGTTTCCCTACATTTTCCACTTTCCCTACATTTAGCTTTTTTTTTTTTTTTTTTTTTTTTTTTTTTTTTTTTTTACACATGCTCTGATCTGTCTGGTTTTCCTCAGCTCAAATCCATCACATTTCCTGTGGAAACTTTAGTAAATATGTTGGGATTTTGTGAAAATGTCGGGAACACGCCCCTTTTCTGTGAACACGCCCCCTTCCCCCAACGACCACGCCCCTTTTTGGTTTTTCTTAGCAAAATAGAGAGTTAGTTGGGGTTTTTTCAATTCAGGCGCAATTTCAGGCGCAAATTCAGGTGCAGACAGAATTTCAGGCGCATATTCTGGCGCAGACAGAATTTCAGGCGCAATGCGCCCAAAACTGGCGCACGACCCGACAAAACATGTCGGGTTTGCAATAGTAAATGAGGGCCAATATGTCAATTCGTAGACAGGTCCCGAACAGAAAAAATAAAGAAAACAAAAGTAAAGCAGTAGATTATCGGTTTCCGTAGTATGTATGCTTCCGGTGTGCGCAGCGGTGACACGTCATCCCTGCGCATGCGTATGCTCAGCTCAGAGCCATCTTGAGTAAGGGCAGACCATAGCATGAATCGCAACTTACCCTGCGCCTGTGTGGATTGGCAAACTTGGTGCATATTCCCAGCGGGCTATTGTGTGCCGGACTCCAGGGATACTGTACCCAAGCACATTGCTGGAGTATATCAATCCCATTCACCACTTTCTCCACTCCAGAGGGTGAGCACAGTGGGAAGGGCACAAGCCCCAGATACGGAAATGCACTCAATGCAATAGTATCAAGGCCAGTCCTTTACATCCAGCATTTTCCCAGACATTAGATGAGTGTCCCCCTGCTTCACAGGAAAGTGGATTGACTGCAGAAAGTAAAATAAAGAGAGAAAAAATGGGAAAAACAATAAAAACTAAAAGTATAGATTACAAAAATAAAGGGAATAGATGTACAAAAAAATAAAATTAGAGACAAGGCTGAGGAAGAAATATTTTTTGAGCTGAAAAGATATCCTCTCTCAGGCAGTGGAGGGGGATCTTGTCCAGTTCCTGACACGATTATGTGTCTTCAACTTCAATAGAGCCTTTTTTAGGACAACAGAGACTATTTCCACAGACCCATCTGGCGGGGGGATCCAAACATCACCGTACCAGCAAAAACAAGGGGACAACAGCGCCTGAGGAACAGAAGGACACAACAGAAACAGCCAGCCAAGAAAAAATGAAGGAAAAGACTCCTGTGGTAAATATTTCCTCTATACCACTTACCGAATCTCAGATACAATTGTTAGGCAAGGGTTTGAATTTCTGTCCTATATCCAAGATGGATTGGTTTGAGCTGGACCTCCTCCAGTTTTTCAGGAAGCTCAGGCTTAAGGCTTGGTTTTCTGGAAGCCCTGACTCCGGCTGAAACCATGAGTAATACTGTAAATATACCATTTACACTTAAAAAATATGATCTTAGTACTGCTAGTGACTTTTTTGCCACCACTGCATTCTCCTGTAATTGACACTTTCTGTAGTATGGTCAAAAGTGATGTAGAGAAACTTAGAAAAATGGATACACAGATACTCCACCCCAATGTTACTCATGATTAAATGTTGTCCCTGAATGACCTGATCCATAACCACAATCTGATCATCAAACCCGCCGACAAAGGTGGGGCGATTGTGTTTATGGATAGGTCAAAGTACTTGAGGGAAGCCGAAAGGCAATTAAATGATGGTATCACATACTCAGCTGTGGACCCCAGATAGGTTATTGAAAAAGACATTAAATCACTGCTAGATAGTGCCCTCCAAGAAAATTTGGTTGATAAGGCCCTCTATAATTTTTTACTTGTTATCCATCCAGCTACTCTGGTTCTTTACCTTCTGCCAAAGATACATAAGTCCCTTGTGTACCCGCCAGGACGCCCCATTGTTTCAGGGACAAATTCAGTTACTAGTAACATTTCAGTATTTTTGGACAAAGTATTACGTCCTTTTGTTTACAATGCAAAATCTTATTTGAGAGATACTGCCGATTTTATTAATATAATTGAGAGGATATTTATCCCCGAGGGCACTGTTCTGGCATCTTTAGATATTGCCAGCTTATGCACATCTATACCCAAGGGAATCCAAGCTGTACATGATGCCATCTAAAGCGAATTTCCTGCCAAAAAGGTTGAGCTATTGGTAAACATGCTTACCCTTGTACTTTCAAAAAACTACTTTATGTTTAATGATGAATTTTACGTCCAGAAGGTCGGCACCGCTATGGGCACCAATGTGGTGCCGACTTATGAAAACATCTATGTGGCTGGTCATGAGGAGTCCCTGATCTATGTATCCCACCACTTCAGCCATATGCTGGGGTGGTGGAGATATATTGACGACATCCTTCTTGCATGGTCGAGCACTCAAGACCAGCTACAGGACTTCTATGAGTATCTAAATAACATTAACTCCAATATCTTGTTCACATCTGACATCTGGCAGTGGTGTACAGTTTTTGGATACTTGGGTGGTGATCAGTGGGAATGGTCTAACCACTGATCTCTACACCAAAGAGGCAGACTGCAATTCTATCCTTAAATATGATAGTGACCATCCAAAACCTACAATACGGTCTCTCCCGACTAGCCAGATGTTGAGGGCCAATAGAATTGTTATCATACCAGATAGAGTTGAACCAGCCATTGAGAAAATGGCAAACAATTTCTTGCAAAGGATAAATGATTAAAAATTGATTAAAAAAACGTGGAGCTCACACTAAGGAACACGAGGTTAACTGATGTCCTTCACTCAAAGGATAGGAAGAAAAGTTAGAAAATATAAAAAGATCAGTCCTCAGTGTTCCACTCACGAATGAGTGTGTAATGGATATCTGGTGATAATTAATTTTTGTAAAGCCAGTTCGTCTACAAAATTTGTAATATTTATTACACAATTCTAAAGAATCTCTAGAAGTCTGCCTGCCGCAGGGCCCTTGCGGTATATAGGCTCGCTTCAGAGAATATATAAAACAGTATGAATTAAGATAATATCATGCGGTTCACCTCTGTAGTCATAGTAATTACAATATATATAAAATAATCCTGTAATAATCCTGCAACAAAGAAAAAATTATAAAACATAAAAGATTAAATACAAATTGTCCTGTAACAAAGGATGTCCTGTAAAGTAAAGTCCAGATCTTTTTAAAAAAAGAAATAATAAAAAAAAAAAAAAAATACAAATAAAAAAAAGAAATAATAAAAAATAAAAAAATACAAAATATTAACGAATCCAATGAGAATATGTGCTAATCCAAAATAAATCCTGTATAGGTGGAGATCTCTTCAAAACACTGCCGTTATATCTGTCAATCAAATTGTTGCAATACGCTTAAGTGATACCATTTTTGCAATATAATTCAAGCCAAGCAGAACCTGTGTTAGTGAGAGTCCTGTTAAAGGAGAAGTTTCGGCACACTGTGCCACTCACCGCCCTTTAGTGGAATTGATGATTCTCAAGGATGGTAGCCGTCTGGCTGGAGGTGGCGACACCTGATGTCAGGGTCTAGCCCCTTCTTGCAGTCTAAAAGCACTGCTCGCCGGTGATTGCCGTAGACGTCGTGGATGTTCACTCCGATATAATGGTAAACTGGTGAATGGCGTCCGGTAAATACGGCAGATAGTATCGGCGGCGTGTGATGCAATCGGTCAGCTGATTGCAGGTCAACTGACCTCGGCTGTATAGAGTCCCAATATGTCTCGGAGATTGTAAGTCCACTTAGCGGGAGATTCAGAATAGTGCAGGGTCCGGTCGTGATCTTATGATTCACATGCTGGATTCAATGACTTATAAAGGTCTGCTGGCAGTTGTAGTCCTTAATCCAATATATATAGGCAGTCCTTTGGATCTGAATGTGGCCAATATAAGGTCCTCTTTAACGATGTTAGAAGCAGGATATAAAAAAAATAAAAAAATAAAATTAAATAAAAAATAAAATGAAATAAACACAGGATAAAACCGCAGGAGAACCGCAGATTAAATGTGAACTTGTAGCAATCCCAAACGTGTTTCAGGGTACCCGTAGGTGATATCCTGACCCCTTCCTCAGTGGTGCATACAAGAGACTTAATTACGATACTGGCTTTTTATATGTTTGTAATAAATACACCTGTGGGCTTATGATAGTCATTGGAAAAACTGGTCTGGATCAATAGGATCCGGTGTTCATAATGGGGAAAACAAGGAGTCTGCTAAATTAGGTCCAGTATTCACAATGTGAACACTGGCTTTGAATGACTAATTATTGGTAATACATCTAACCAAAACATACTTAATAAAGACAGAAAATATCCATATAAAAAGTGTGTAAAAGAAGGTAAGGTGTGATAATAATGATAGAATGTAAAATAAGAACTAAATAAATATAAAATAGATATAAAATATAAAATGGAAATAAGCATAAAAATAATAATATGAAAATGAAAAATAAAAATATGAAAAAATCCATTAAATGAAAATAAATTAAATGAATGTAAATACATTGAATTAGACAGGAGAAGAGGGAAGGCCTAAGATTAGGATGGAAATCGTCCTGGGGGAACGCCCGATACATTGTGCCGAAACTTCTCCTTTAACAGGACTCTCACTAACACAGGTTCTGCTTGGCTTGAATTATATTGCAAAAATTGTATCACTTAAGCGTATTGCAACAATTTGATTGACAGATATAACGGCAGTGTTTTGAAGAGATCTCCACCTATACAGGATTTATTTTGGATTAGCACATATTCTCATTGGATTCGTTAATATTTTTTTCTTTTTTTTTTTTTTATTTGTATTTTTTTTTTATTATTTCTTTTTTTTAAAAGATCTGGACTTTACTTTACAGGACATCCTTTGTTACAGGACAATTTTTATCAAAAAGTATTTAATCTTTTATGTTTTATAATTTTTTCTTTGTTGCAGGATTATTACAGGATTATTTTATATATATTGTAATTACTATGACTACAGAGGTGAACCGCATGATATTATCTTAATTCATACTGTTTTATATATTCTCTGAAGCGAGCCTATATACCGCAAGGGCCCTGCGGCAGGCAGACTTCTAGAGATTCTTTAGAATTGTGTAACAAATATTACTAATTTTGTAGACGAACTGGCTTTACAAAAATTAATTATCACCAGATATCCATTACACACTCATTCGTGAGTGGAACACTGAGGACTGATCTTTTTATATTTTCTAACTTTTCTTCCTATCCTTTGAGTGAAGGACATCAGTTAACCTCGTGTTCCTTAGTGTGAGCTCCACGTTTTTTTAATCATTTTTTAATCATTTATCCTTTGCAAGAAATTGTTTGCCATTTTCTCAATGGCTGGTTCAACTCTATCTGGTATGATAACAATTCTATTGACCCTCAACATCTGGCTAGTCGGGAGAGACTGATCTTTTTATATTTTCTAATTTCTTACAAAAGGCTGTATCCAAAGAAACGAATCTCCAAATGCAGAACACAGATCATGTCTATCAATAGACAGGATCTGTTGCGTCCTACTGAGGAGAAACATACAACTCTGAGAATAACATTTGTTTCCACATATTGTATTTCCTCCAATAAAGTAGCTGGCATACTGAGAAGATATTGGTCGAGTTCCATACACTACCTTTGATGGCATACAGAGGCCCTAAAAATCTAAAAGACCAATTGGTCAGAGCTGATGTCTCCCTTAAGAAACGCTCCCAGAAATTTCTTACAATTGAAAGTACAGGCTCCTATCCATGCAGAACATGTGTGAACTGCACCTATATGGAGAAGGGGAAGTACTTTTTAAGATTTTTAAGCTCCAGAGTCTGAGACCAAGAGACCTGAATTTGGACTTTAAAATCACACACAACATACGTAATGTCTGATATGTGTAGATAGTAGATCCACCTGGTTTGTGTTTGTGTTATCTATTCATTTTACTTACCGTCTTTTTCTCTTCTGGTTTCCTCTAGAATCGGATCAGGAACTGGACAAGATCCCCCTCCACTGCCTGAGAGAGGATATCTTCCCAAGACCTCAGCTCAAAAAATATTTCTTCCTCAGCCTTGTCTCTAATTTTATTTTTTGGTACATCTATTCCCTTTATTTTTGCTCTATCATGTATACTTTTAGTTTTTATTGTTTTTCCCATGTTTTTCTCATTATTTTTCTCATTTTTTTACTTTCTGCAGTCAAGCCACTTTCCTGTGAAGCAGGGTGACACTCATCTAATGCCTGGAAAATGCTGGATGTAAAGGACTGGCCTTGATACTATTGCATTGAGTGCATTTCCGTATCTGGGGCTTGTGCCCTTCCCACTGTGCTCGCCCTCTGGAGTGGAGAACGAGTGAATGGGATTGATATACTCCAGCAATGTGTTTGGGGACAATGGGGGAGATTTATCAAAACCTGTCCAGAGGAAAAGTTGCTGAGTTGCCCATAGCAACCAATCAGATCTCTTCTTTCTTTTTTCAGATGCCTTTTTTAAAAATGAAAGTAGCGATTAGCAAGTTTTGATAAATCTCTCCCAATATCCCTGGAGTCCGGCACACAATAGCCCGCTGAGAATATGCACCAAGTTTGCCCACACTGTGATGCCTTAAACTGTCCTATTTAAAGCAATAAAGATGGTGGGCTCGCTTCTCAGAGCGCAGGCGCAAGGAGACGACCAATCCACACAGGCGCACGGTACGTTGCGATTCATGCTATGGTCTGCCCTTACTCAAGATGGCTCTGAGCTCTGAGCTGAGCATATACGCATGCGCAGGGATGACGTGTCACCGCTGCGCACATCGGAAGCATACATACTACGGAAACCGATAATCTACTGCTTTACTTTTGTTTTCTTTATTTTTTCTGTTTGGGACCTGGCTACGAATTGACATCTTGAGTGAAGGACCTTTCCTTCCCCTCACCCGATCCGGAGGTACAGATGAATACTTTATTATGACTGCACTTTATATGAAGAAACACATGGAACTGTATGATGCACTGTGTATTGTGTTATGTTGGATTTGCACATTTATTTGCAGCAATGTAGGTCTCCTGAAATGTGTGATATGTAGAGTACCACTGCTGGAACTCAGTTTATTTGTGTACATATGTTAATGAGATTGACGCCCACAGGATGTGATGTCACCAACTTCACCATATTTAAACTGCTCACTTTGTCATTTGCACTGCTTGATGATGGCCGCGTGAGGAGGCCGAAACGTCGCTGTACTTTTTTTGGTGATAATAAAGACACTATTCACCAATACTTCTGGAGTGCTGCTGTGTCCGTTGTTGCTTTATCTATCTATCTCATATCTATCTATCTATCTCATATCTATCTATCTCATATCTATCTATTTCATATCTATCTACCTCATATCTATCTCGAATCTATCTATCTATCTCTTATCATATCTATCTCATATCTATCTATCAAGATAATTGCCGATACCGATAATGCCCAAAATCGTGATTATCGGCCGATAATATCGGCCATACCGATAATCGGTCGATCCCTAGTGGAAATGTTTGACGGCAGTGATCATGGGTCAGTATGGCGTGTTATCACTCAGGATTCTTCAGGATGTAAAAAACAAAAAACGGGGTACAAATGAGGCATTGGCACTAGAATGGTGGGAGGATTAGTACATGAGCACCATAATGTGTGTTTTTGTCTTATCCCTTTTATAACTGCAAAAACAAAACTTAGTATAGTAGAGCAGATCTTTGCCCTGAGGGACATACATGCCGCATACATTCTCTACCGCCAATACTGTTACACTAAGGTTAATGTGTAACACTTTCCTAAGACCAAGACTGTTACTTGGATAAGGTGATTTCCTTCTAAACAATCTCAGGCACTGAGCCAAACTAAGATCTGCTCCCTGTAAAGCAATCCATTCCTAGAAGCTACAATGGATGAAGAATTACACAGCATCACCTGATCTCCTTACAGCAAGATTATAGGAGGCCACAGTGTCATGTCATATATGAAATCAGGTCCAGGATTAGATAAAATGATAGACAAATAGATATGAGATAGAAAGATAGATAATAGATAGATAGATATGAGATAGATAGATAATAGATAGATAGATAGATAGATAGATATGAGATAGATAGATAATAGATAGATAGATATGAGATAGATAGATAATAGATAAATAGATATGAGATAGATAGATAGATAGATAGATAGATAGATAGATATGATCCATAAGAGACCAATATATGGAGGGTTAATCCAAACAATTCACCAAAAGATCACCGCAGTGATCCACTAATTCCCTAATTTCCCATATATTAAAACATATAACTTTATTGATTTATAGTAATAAAGGATTAAAAACTCAGGGTGTCTCTCTTCCCATGTATTCTATTATTCCATGAGTACTGCTGTAGCTCAATTAATTATGGTTGTGTATACACCTGCAGTCTGCCATACAGATGGGGAGGAGCACCGCTGTATTTAAAATCAGTTTACAGCCCCCCTCAACATGTTTCGCAGTTGACACGGCTTTGTCAAGATAGCCCTACAACCTCTTGACAAAGCCGTGTCAACGGCGAAACATGTCGAGGGGGGCTGTAAACTGATTTTAAATACAGCGGTGCTCCTCCCCACCTGTATGGCAGACTGCAGGTGTATACACAACCATAATTAATTGAGCTACAGCAGTACTCACAGAATAATAGAATACATGGGAAGAGAGACACCCTGAGTTTTTAATCCTTTATTTTGTGTGTGAATTACTATAAATCAATAAAGTTATATGTTTTAATATATGGGAAATTAGGGAATTAGTGGATCACTGCAGTGATCTTTTGGTGAATTGGATGAGATAGATAGATATGAGATAGATAGATAGATAGATATGAGATAGATTGATAGATAGATACGAGATAGATAGATATGAGATAGATAGATAGATATGAGATAGATATGAGATAGATAGATATGAGATAGATAGATATGAGATAGATAGATATGAGATAGATATGAGATAGATAGATACGAGATAGATAGATATGAGATAGATATTAGATAGATGGACATGAGATAGATAGATAGATAGATAGAAAGATAAATAGATAGATAGATAGATAGATATCTTATCCCCTGGGTTTATTGTTGAGAATTGCCCTGCAATACATGAAGTGTCCAGTAGATGGCAGACTGCACAAGCAAATTAACTGAGCAGTGACTAAAGCTGGAAATGAGAAGTCTGGACATGTGCTTGTGGCCATATTTGATCAGAGTTCAACAAGAGCGGGTGGAGAGAGGACACAGAGGAACACCCTGTTAGGATCCTGGTTCAAAGAGTGCTGCTGAGTAGAATCTGCTAGAAAGGTGAGCAAGATCTGGAGCGGGTAGCAGTAAAGCTCTCTTTAAGCAGTGAAGAGAAACTTAAAGAGTACATGTCATATCCCCAAAAAAATATTATTATGTGCATATAATTGTTATTTGTATAGCACCTATATTTCTCTCACAAATACCTTCTATCTATTCTACATAACTTAACTTCCTCCCTGAGTCTGCTGTGCTGTACTGGGTTTCTTCATCCAATCACTGCAGACTGCTCTGAAACCCCCTCATCTCTGTTTTCATGCTATAGTCTTGATAGGAGTAAGCACAGAGGAGTGCTAGTCCAACCCTCCCTTACTGGGCTTTGTCCCTGCCTGTGCGTTAGCTTGGACAAAGATGATGCTGCAGCCAGACAGGATTTTGTTCTGGACAGTATGAAGAGCCCTAGTGGTCATTTTTAGTAACAATGATTACTATAAAAAGGAAATTTAAATGTATTATGAATACCCTTCTTCCCTGATCCCACAACAGGGTACCATTCAGATAAACCTTGATATCCGATTGCTAACATGTTGAGAGTTTTAGCATACTCCAAGTAACACTTTGTATGGCCCCATCTATTCAATAAGCACCAACTGAAGGTACCCAATGGCTGCAGAGGCAAGGATTTGGGTGGGCCACAGGTGTTATTGCAGGTGGGTGAGACCTATATACACATTGCATGTGTCTGATTATAGTGCTATACTGTACCTTAACACCTTGGGGATGCAGAGCATACGCGTATGCCCCTGTCCCCAAATCCTTAACCCCTTAAGGACCAAGGGCATACATGTACGCCCTGAGTCCGCTCCCTTTCTATAACGCGGGGTCATCCAGTGACCCCCGCTTCATAGTGGGTTCAGCCCGGCCTCTAACAATGTCCGGGACCCATGGCTAATACCACGTCTCTGATCCCGTTGCCACGCGCTATTAACCCTTTAGATGCGGCATTCAAAGTTGATCACTGCATCTAAAGTTGTTAAAAAGCACTCCCGGCAGCTCAGTTGGGCTGATTGGGACCATCGTGGTGAAACCGCAATGTCTCGATCAGCTAGGATGTATCAGGAGGGTCCCTTACCTGCCTCCTGCGTGGCCGAGATCCAGGCAGGAGCAGTCAAGCGGCAGAACCACTGATCATTGTTATGCTATTACATAACAATTATCAGTATAGAAGATCAGTGTAATGCATGTTATAGCCCCCTAGAGGGGGTTATAACACTGCATTAAAAAAAGTTAAAAAAAAAAAAAAAAGTTCATAAAGATCATTTAACCCCTCCCCTAATAAAAGTCTGAATTACCCCCATTTTCCCACTTAAAAAAAAAATAAACTGTGTAAATAAAAATAAAGATAAACATATGTGGTATCGCCGCGTGCAGAAATGTCCGAACTATAAAAATATATTGTTAATTAAACCGCACGGTCAATGGAGCACGCACAAAGATGCCCTAAAAAAGGAAAAATAAAAAAAGTTATAGGGGTCAGAAGATGACAATTTTAAACATATTAATTTTCCTGCATGTAGTTATGATTTTTTTTCAGAGGTAAGAGAGAATCAAACCTATATAAGTAGGGTATCTTTTTAATCGTATGGACCTACAGAATAAAGAGAAGGTGTAATTTTTACCGAAAAATGTACTGCGTAGAAACGGAAGCCCCCAAAATTTACAAAATGGTGTTTTTTTCTTCAACTTTGTCGCACAATGATTTTTTTTCAATTTTGCCATAGATTTTTGGGTAAAATGACTGATGTTATTACAAAGTAGAATTGGTGGTGCAAAAAATAAGCCATCATATGGATTTTTAGGTGCAAAATTTAAATGGTTATGGTTTTTAAAAGGTGAGGAGGAAAAAATGAAAGTGCAAAAACTGAAAAATGCTCGGTCCTTAAGGGGTTAAGGATTCAGGGCGTACCTGTATACCCTGGTCCTGTTAACGGGGTTTAAATCGTTCTCACGGGCAGAGAACGGTTTAAACCCCCTGGGTCCCGACTGCTATCAGCAGCCAGGACCCAGGGTTAATGCCGGGCACGGGCGATCGGGCTGATGCCCGGCATTAACCCTTTAGATGCGGGGTCTAAAACAAAACCAAATGTATCCCGGCAGCTCAGCAGAGCTGATCGGGACTATCGCAACATAATTACGATGTCCTGATCAGCTTACCGGATGACAGGAGGGTCCTCACCTGCCTCCTCATCATCCAATCGGCGATTTACTGCTCCATGCCTGGCAGGCTAGAGCAGCAGAGCGCCAGTAACACTGATCAATGCTATGCTATGGCATAGCATTGATCAGTGTATGCAATCAAACGATTGCATGGTATAGAATTAAAAAAAAAGGAAATAGTGGTAAAAAAATAAGAGAATAAATGTGAATAAGCCCCCCCCCCCCCAATAAAAGTTTGAATCACCCTCCTTTTCCTATTTTTAAATAAAATAATGTCATTTAAAAAATCATATGTGGTACCGCCGCGTGCGTAAAAGTCCGAACTATTAAAATATAAGGTTAGCTAAACCACACGATCGATGTCGTACACGTTAAAAATTCCAAAGTTCAAAATTGTGCATTTTTTGTCACTTCATTTGCCATAAGAATATTATTAAAAAGCAATCAAAAAGTCCCGTCAAAATTAAAATGGTACCAATAAAAACTACAGACCACGGCACAAAAAAATAAGTCCTCATATAGCCCCATATGCAGAAAAAAAAAAAAAAGTTATAGGGGTCAGGACAATTTTAAACATACTAATTTTAGTGCATGTAGTTATAATTTTTTTAAAGTAGTAAAATAAATAAAACCTACATAAATTGGGTTTCCCTGTAACCGTATGGACCTACAGAATAAAGATAATGTGTAATTTTTACCAAAAAGTGCACTGCGTAGAATTGGAAGCCCTAAAAAGTAACAAAATGGTGTGTTGTTTTTTTCTTGTCACCCCACAAATAATACATTTTTTATTTTGCCACAGATTACGTCATACAATAAGTAATGTCAATACAAACTGCAATTGGTGACACAAAAACAAGCCCTTATATGGGTCTGTAGGTGTAAAATTGAATGAGTTATGATTTTTAGAAGATGATGAGAAAAAGCGAAAGTGCAAAAACGAAGATTGTTTTGAGTCCTTAAGGTGAAAATGGGCTGAGTGCTTAAAGGGTTAAAGTTATGTTTGTCTCAGTTTTATTAAGCACAGGACCCCATAACCATACCCTGGAAGCTTCATTGGGTGGAAGCACTGACACAGATATGTACCCAAACTCCCAGGTTGCGGAGGCTTAGTATTGGCTTGTCGAGCGCACTGGTCCACAGGAATATAAGTGAGATAGATTGAAATGAGGGTAAGGTTCATACACAGACCTATACACGGTCTGACGGGTGAGACAGATTCTCCTGGGCCAGATACGGGGAGTAAATGAACAACCAATGTCAGGTTACAGATAACTGTCTTTACTTGACTAGGGGATATTATAGCTGCAGGTACCTTCTTAACCAACCACCAACACCTTCCCTTTCTTCCCCCAAAACCCTCCATTTCTTTAAGGAAGACAAGACAAAGTGTTGGTACAAACAGGCCACAGCAGTTTACTTTATTAGACAACCAATTAAAACATTATAAAATATAACCGTTGTATGAACATCATACATGTAAACAGAACCCACAACAACTTATAAATTATTCCTAGCGCAGGAGAAGAACCTGAAGGCACCGTTACTGAACCAAAAGTGGGTGGGGCTCCTAGCCGTAGCTCACCTGCCCAGGAGCACCATTTGTGAAGCCCACAAAATTTCCTGTTCCCATGTCCACCTGGACTTCACCATCGGGCCGGGAACCACTCCCAGTCCACCTCCACACTCCATCCAATATGGCCATCATGCCGTCCACTAGTACCTCCAGATCCCTCTCCTGACCCCGCCACAACGGCGACAAGTGACCCCCTTGGAGCCGGATCAACTGTCCGGCTCCATTTTCTGGATGAGATGTAGATGTGAACAAGGCCTAACAGGAATATCTATGCATAAGATCATTTTTAATGACCCCAATTAAAAGATGTAGGTTTATACCTATAGTTATATTGCTTGCTACCACTCTACATTTTCCACACATGGGTTATTGTCCTGTGGTAGCTTGGGGGTGTAGGGTATATGGGGTGTAGCGGTGCAGTACTTTAATGGGGTCTGTTTAACCCTTTCTACTCGTGGTGCCAGGGTGAGGGCTCCTCTGTAATCCTTTCCTACCGCCACCCTTCCCAAGAGCGATAGGGAGGTATGAAATAATTGAATGTCCACAACCGGAGAGTTTGCTGAAAACAGTCAGAACTTTTACTGAAGATTTTATGCAAGCTTTATAACCGGAACAGTCTCTGTACAAGCAAAGTCTCTTAGATATTGACAGTGGTTGGGACCTTAAGCGTTTTAGAGTCCGTAGACTGATATGCACTGTTTCGCTGGATTTAGGGGATTTAGCTGAGGTCCAGCAGTCACGCTAGCTTTAGCGGGGATTCAGTTTAAGACTCACGTTTTGAGTTCACGCTGAGGCCAGCAGACTTCTGGCCTAGCTTGTCTTTGTAAGTTGCGCAGATCCGTCCTAATAGTCCAGCATTCACGAGAGCAGCAACCGAAGAGAGCGATCATTGGCTTCAGCTCCCTTATATGGGCAGGGGCTGGCCTTAAGCTAATTGGTCCAATACTTCTGTCAATTATCTGTACAAAGAGTTATGGGTAATCATGTGGCCCAAGGACCTCCAAAGGTCCTCCAACATACTATAGAGGAATTAACATAGTCACATGACCGAAGGTCCTGCGACACTACCAAGGTAAGCATACTAATGTAATGTTTAAATGTATATATTTAATATAATGTATAAAATTAGAAAAGAAAAGAGGCGACTAGGGGCCGTCCCACCTGGGGGAACCCTACCTGAACGTAGTAAATCTGACTTTGGGGACCACCATACAAGGTACGGTATGCAAAATGACACAGTCATTTTTGTCGTTTTGTGAGATATTCATTTAATGTCCCACTGGGAGTCCTCTGGGGCTTGTGAGTTGGTATCATAGGTCAATGCTTTGTTTTACTCGTGATTATGTCTGTGTGTTGTGAGAATAGTCTCCTCACAGAGGAGAGAGGCGTGATTGGGCCTAGGAAAGACAACATGAAGCCCTCCTGTCTCCTGCAAAGTACCCTTTTATGTCCTGGAGAAGCTGGTGTCCCAGAATTTCTACAGAGGGAGAGAAAAGGACTGTGCCGATAAGTTGTACATTTGTTCCATAGCTTTAGCCTAGGACCTTTAAGGGCTTCGGGCCTGGCCTAGGGTGGCTTAGCTTCCATGATATATATCACCAAGAAGCCTGCAACTGCAGATACGGATTTCAACCAGAAGAAACCAAAGTCTTTTAACCTCACCAGTTGTCCAAACCTCCTCACTGAAGGAAAAGAGAAGGTAGAATTAGTTATTCTAGTACATTAATAGCCCTTTATAGGGTGTTCCCCAGGAGGACATTATACAATCTATCACCATTGCACTGGCCCAAGGGGGAGTTCGGTGGAAGACCTTGATATGATCTGACATCAGCCGTGACCTGCTGTTGCAGCAACACCTTGTCCGCCAGTCCTGCTGGGTTTGTCTCCTGCGACTTTCTCTCTAGGTCACCACATTCAGGTCCATAGCTGCATTCTGTATTATTATCCAAAGATTGACTAGAAGGGGTCTGTAGGGTAAAACAGAAACAGACATTGATATGGTCCTGGGTATATAGAGTGGATACAGCAAAGGGGGAATAACTAGAAAGAAAACAGTAGCATATATCACATTATTAATTATTTTTTATTATTAATTATTATTATTATTATCAGCAGCATCCCCTTGAAAAAAGGGGTAGTATGAGATTATTTAAACATTCATAAGCTGCTTTTTTTTTTTTTCCAGAAACAGCACAATTCTTATCCACAGTCTGTCTGGTATTGCATATATTTTTCTAAATGCTCCATAGTTGCAATACTAGACACACATCATAGGCGTAAGTGGTGCCTTTTGTGGAAGATAGCTGCCATGTGTTTTATTGTCATACAACCCCTTTAATACACATTTAAAAGCACAATGGGGGGAGATTGATCAAATCCTGTCCAGAGGAAAAGTTGCCCATAGCAACCAATCAGATCGCTTCTTTCATTTTGCAGAGGCCTTGTTAAAAATGAAAGAAGCGATCTGATTGGTTGCTATGGACAACTTTTCCTCTGGACAGGTTTTGATAAATCTCCCCCTATATGTGGCTACATACCGTACTGTGTATGCTACAAATATGTGAAGAATCTGTAAAGAAAAAGGAAGCCTGTAGGACTTCCGGTAATTCTCCTGATCGGGTTACTCTCAGGCTGCAGAGATTGCCCAGGACTTTTAGTCATCCTGCGGATTGTCCAGCAGGCAGCAGGTGCTGAAAATAGTTAGTATATGATATGAGGTAGGAATATAATGACGGGATATAAGGTCGGGATATAGGAGGACAGGATAACAGGACAAGATATGAGGACAGGATATGATGTTGGGATATTAGAATGGGATATGAGGTCTGAATATCATAACAGGATAGAAGGACAGGAAATGTGGATGTGATAAGAGGACGTGATATGAGATGGGGATATGAGGTCAGGATAAGAGGATGGGATATGAGGACAGGATATGAGGACAGGATATGAGGATTTGATGTTAGGATATGAAGGGGAGATATGAGGACAGGGTATGAGGTCCAGATATAAAATTATCATGCAGCATGTACCTCTGTCATTCAGGATCTCTTGCTCTTAAAAACATTTTCAGAGCATCAATGCCAGCGTACTTGCTGGGGTACAGCAATATTCATACTTAGCATGCTCGTATCATGTGAGCATGCACAGTTACACTTGAGAAGGTGTGTAAGCTCAGAGATCCATACAGCAGTGATTATATGGCATGATCTTGGATTCCTTTGAAGCAGCAAATGAATGCAGTTGTTAAATTGCAAGTTACATTACTACTTAATAAGAATACAGTATATATCAGGATTTATTCTGGTTTTCCACGTAGCAGGTCTACGACCCTTCACTGGTTAAAAAATGCTACCACTTCTTTAAATTTACAGGTAGAATAACATATAGGAAACTTCAACACTCTAATCTGTAGGCAAAATATTTAAATATTTCTTAACTTATATGTGCATTGTACAGATTTTACCAATACAGAATAAATAATCAAGCGATGAATCCACAAGCCCTTTTAGATAAGCAGACAGTATTTAAATACAGAATAACCACAAACCAAAAAAAAGAAAAGTGCGGAGCGCTCACCGTTCCGATGTCCGGCAGATACCATGAAGTGACTCCAGGACCTCTTCGGTCTATGCGGAGACCAGGCACTGAGAAGACCGCTACGGTCTATGCAGGAGAGTGGCAGGTGGAATGGGGGAGTTCAGACGCAAGGCCACGGCGTCTGAACTCCCCCATTCCACCTGCCACTCTCCTGCATAGACCGTAGCGGTCTTCTCAGTACCTGGTCTCCGCATAGACCGAAGAGGTCCTGGAGTCACTTCATGGTATCTGCCGGACATCGGAACGGTGAGCGCTCCGCACTTTTCTTTTTCTTGTTTGTGGTTATTCATTGCATTCCTATGTTTCCTGTGCGTGCAGCGCTCCCGTCTTTTTCCTCACACCTGATGCACTTGTAGTCATTTTCTGTGCTACCACGGCAGCACCGATATACACAGACTGAGCGGTGGTGCAGACTATTGCTGTTTTCTACGAGTTATTATCTAGTATTTAAATACAGTGACCCCCCCCCCCCCCGACCTACGATGGCCCCGACATACAATCATTTCAACATACCATGGCCTCTCAGAGACCATCGCTTGTTGAAGGCAGCATCAACATATGATGCTTTTGTATGTCGGGGCCATCGCATAAACAGCTATCCGGCAGCGCTGACTACTTCAGCTGCCCCCGGATAGCCATTTACGGTGCCCAGTGTGGTCCGCTGACGATCACTTACCTGTCGGGGCTCCGGCGCGTCCTCTTTGGGATCCCTGCATCTTCGGCGCTCTCCATCGCCATCATCATGTCGTTGCGCACGCCGTCCCGTCACCCAATAGGAGCGGCGTTCGTAGCGACGTGATGGCGGCGACGGAGAGCGAGGATGCCGGGGAAGCAGAGGATGCCGGGGATGTGGCGACAGCGATGGAAGGCGACATCCTGGGCAGCGGTGACGAGCAGTGACGGTCCGGAGCGGCGGGGACAGGCGAGTACAACTTCCTCTACCAGTGGTCTTCAACCTGCTGACCTCCAGATGTTGCAAAACTACAACTCCGAGCATGCCCGGACAGCCGTTGGCTGTCCGGGCATGCTGGGTGTTGTAGTTTTGCAACATCTGGAGGTCCTCAGGTTTTAGACCACTGTCCTATACTTTACATTGCACGGATCCCTCAACATACGATGGTTTCAACAAACGATGGTCCGTTTGGAACGGATTACCATCGTATGTTGAGGGACCACTGTATTGTATATAAAGTCCAATACTTGCATCATGGCAAATAGCACATATGTTATGATATACCAGATGTTCTGCCACGGTTTCATTTATATTTAGCAGCAGCCACAGTAGCACTAATGTACTGAATATATATATATATATATATATATATTATATAGTGCACCAGCAGGAAATATCCCAATATTATCTATGCTCATGAGCTTTCAATCCATCTAGAATAAAGCAGGTGATACAAGAATACTGTCCATGAAAGTCACACATATGGTGCATTCCAAGTCCATACTGTTGGTAGTAGCTCTGGTACATACCAAGTCCATCTTCAAGATAGTAGCACTGGAGGATGTCGTCCATATGCATTCAGCAGAGACCCTCATATTAAGTGCACCAATAGCTAGTAAACATGGATCATCCTTTAGCGCTATAGCTATTCCTGTACTCATAACTTAAAGGCATACTCAACTGGAAAACATTTTTCTTTTAAATGAACTGGTGCCAGAAAGTTTAACAGATTTGTAAATTACTTCTATTAAAAAATCTTAATCCTTCCAGGTCTTATCAGCTGCTGTTATGATCCGCAGGAAGTTCTTTTCTTTTTGAATTTCCTTTCTGTCTGACCACATTGCTCTCTGCTGACACCTCTGTCCATGTCAGAAACTGTCCAGAGCAGGATAGGTTTTCTATGGGGATTTCCTCCTACTCTGGACAGTTCCTGACATGGACAGAGGTGTCAGCAGAGAGCACTGTGGTCAGATAGAAAGGAAATTGAAAAAGAAAAGAACTGAAAGGATTAAGATTTTTTTAATAGAAGTAATTTACAAATCTGTTTAACTTTCTGGAGCACCCCTTTAAATCCAGAGCTTCATGTCGCTTCTTACCACAACCACAAGTTTAGTGGTATCTTTTAAAGTTACATTGGCCTTTTGTCCTGACAGATCTATTCAAAGCTTTCAGAGAATGATTTTCCTCTTTTGTTCATCACTTACTCCGATAAGTCTATATTTCAAAAGACAACAAAAAAAAACTGCAGGACAACCAATGCCGATGATGACGACAGGAATGGTCCAAGATCTGACTGGAAAAAAAAAAAAAATATGACTAATCTTAGTAAGAAGATAAAGAGAGTTACTCTTGCCTCCCCCCCTCAACCCTAGATGGTGGTGACTGACAGCCTGAGCACAGGGAGAAAGAACCTGATTGGCGGGAAGGGACGTGGCGAGCGAGACTGTATGCGCTTACTGAGACTTTATAACCAGTCACGGCTGCCGTGATTAAACTTAGTTTTTAGCTCTATCTGGCATCACAGAGCTGAGGGATGGGGGCCAGTGTATGAGGCCCCGGGGCCCTTAAGGCCCCCATACACATTAGGTAATTCCTGACAGGATTAGCCAACCATCTAGTGTGTATGGGGTTCCCTGGCTAAGTCCTAAAGGGGTATTCCAGGCCAAAACTTTTTTTTATATATCAACTGGCTCTGGAAAGTTAAACAGATTTGTAAATTACTTCTATTAAGGAATCTTAATCCTTCCAATAGTTATAAGCTTCTAAAGTTGAGTTGCTGTTTTCTGTCTAACTGCTTTCTGATGACTCACGTCCCAGAAGCTGTGCAGGATATTTTCCCATCATGCAGAGCTCCCGGGACGTGACATCATCATTGAGCAGTTAGACAGAAAACTTCAACAGCTAATAACTATTGGAAGGATTAAGATTTTTTAATAGAAGTAATTTACAAATCTGTTTAACTTTCCGGAGCCAGTTAATATATTTTAAAAAAAAGTTTTTGCCTGGAATACCCCTTTAAGTGCACATACTTGGGGTAAAATAGGATCGGGCATGTTCAACTTCAACAAGCCTAATCTTTTAGTGATAAGCTTCTGTTTGCCTTCTAGCGATAGCCCCTGCCCTTATGCCCTATAAGCACCTAAGGACTTCAAAGCCTGGGGTTCAGGTCATTGAAATAAGCCAAACTCTGCAGAAGGAAAGGAGAAAGTACTGCTTTCATGCACTGGAGTTGGTTCTGGTACCATATTAATGAACTGAGCTTGTTTTTGGTACTGTGTTGAGTATTTACTTAGGGGGTCTGGTCTAAGGTCTGAAATATTTTAGAGGTCCCTATATGTTGTTTGTACTAGTTTGTGGTCCAACAAAATTGAGCTCTTTATATATTTTTGCTGTCTTAGTCGCCCAGATTTCAACAGTACTGTTACATTCTTGCTACAACCTCAGGTTTCTAAGATCACAGCAGTACTGGTGGTACTGTCATCAGGGGCCCAGGCCAAATTAAACATAAATTAAACATAAATTAAACATGTCTTCTGGCTCTGCCCCCGCCCCACTGCCAGAGGTAGGGCCAAGAGAGACTACACAGTGCCATCTGTGAGAAGGCAAGAACAAATGGATCCCGAGACCACTTAGACATACAGTACGTAGGTGCAGTATGTAATGTGCGCATTGGAATGCAGCATGGAGATTCCATTGCAGCAGAGTCCCGTTGAATTCAATGGGATTCTGCTGCTCTGTGCACACGGTGGAATTTTCATGCCAGATGTTTCCGACACATTCATTCCTTATGCGGAGTCCGTACGGAATGCATAGTCGTCTATGCCGGTGCCCCACAGTTTGCAGAAGGGAGAATCTCCGTGTGGACACTCCATCATGTGAACATAGCCTTACTGTGCAAGCACTAGATTTCCGAGTGGGCTTGTGCACTATGTCACTACTGGGGAGGCCAATTAATATTTATGGGGAGGTGTTCTTTCTGGAGCGGGCCAGGCATTTGTAGCAGCACATTTAGGAGCTCAGTAACGCCCCCAGTGCACCAAAAAAACTGACTTCCATATTACTGTTAATGCAAGTTTCTCAAAAACAGCGCAATGCAGACATAAGAGGAACCTACCAATGTGATTAGTGTCATGAGAGCAGTTAGTATGGGCTACCTTGCTGAAAGATAAACGTCTGTAAATATATGTAGGATTCCATAGGAGAAAGTCCAACATTTTGTTCTAATGAATTCAAATTTACAGTTTTCATGTAGATCCATTCACAGTTTTATTCAGAAGTCAATTCACAGTTTTATTGTAGATTCATAGTTCAAGACACTATTGCCATCAACAACCTCGGTATTTGATAACAATGACAAGGTACAGACAGTCCACTTTGCCTATATCTAGGGGGGTAGCAAGAGCGTAAAAAACAACATTGGAATCAGGGCACCCTGAGACTACAAATAAATATATAAAAATTCAATTTGGACTGACCACAAGTCCTCTGTATTATTAAGAAGGTCTTATCTGGGGTCTGTATTAGTTTAGGGAATCTTGTCTGTGGTACATTGGGGCATGCCCTATAGAAAAAGTGAGACATTATCCTAAACAATTTTTACCCTGGATGCCCATTATTGAAATCGTTTTTATCTTTTTCCTGAAAAGTTGCCATTTATGTTGTATACCAAGGAAATGTTTGACATTTTAGTCTTACCTGATAGACGGGTTCTTACAGGAACACATACGATATCTGATGTGGTATTACAAGTTTGCTGCAAAACCTGTCCGCTAGGACAACTAAAAGACAAAAGGAACAAGACAAAAAAACTGCAAACAACGGTCCATATTTAGTAAGAATTGTGTGTCTATAAAAAGTCTAAATACCAAGCTGCCCTTTAAGCTACCCTTTTGAGCGCTGATCACGTAGATCAGTGCTTGTTTATTGAGCCCATCACATGGCTCAAACACTGATGAAGTTGATCGGTACTCGTTTATACAGCCTATGACATGGCTCAAGTGCTGATCTAGATTGGGGCTTGTTTATACAGCCTATCCTATGGCTCAAGCGCTGATGTTGTAGATCAGTGCTCGTTCATAGAGTCTATCACATGGCTCAAGCGCTGTGTCAGGAGGATCACACAAACAATCACTGGGTCGTTACTGCAGCCCTTTTTCAGCAATAAGCTATTGGCCGCATCTCCTTTACAGGGCCCCTGGCTCTGCCGCCACTCCATTAAAGGTGTACTCCAGGGACATAGATATATTGCCTCAAAGCCACCACATTACTTGGATATGTTCATTGTAAATGGTCCTGCCTGATATGAAGATTGTTCTCTCTGGCTGCTTGATATTCTTTGCCATTCTTCCCTCCCTCTGCAGCAAATTCTACAAGTCACGGGCTCTGCTTATAATGCCGGCCAGCTCCCTCTGTGAGAGAAGCCCCCACCTTCCTGCTCTCTGAGCAAAGAGATAGTGTCTGATTGGTCACACACACCTCCCAGCACTAAGGGAAGCATGAAACATTAGTGCAGGGCAGAAACCACCTTGCCTGTTTCTCTTAGGAGGGTGGGGGCTGCTTTCAGAGAAGACTTGGACAAAGACACAGTGGATGGCTGGATGATGTGTCTCCCCTCTTTCAGTTGTCACTTACAAGCAGGGTGTTCGGTTAATACATCATCCAGCCATCCACTGTGTCTTTGTCCAAGTCTTCTCTGAAAGCAGCTCCCCATCAACCAGGTGTTAATAACCTATCCTGTGTCCTGTGGATAGGTGATAAGTTAAAATAATAATAGGTACAGTGTTCCCTACAGTGATACATGTCCCCCCAAAATAAATATCCTAATGCATGCACAATTTTAATTGATTTTGTCACCATAAGTGCACCTTTCATGGCTGCAAGTGCCTATTACTGTCCCCATACAAATGCTACATTATGTATTGTGCAGAAATAGTTATTTATACTAAGGTCATATAACTCCTGGACACTTCCACATACCTTGAGCTACACAGCAGACACTTGTTACATGGAGAATTGGCAGGGCAGTAGGTTCCATTCTTGCACTGACAAACTGTGTTTTTAGTGATGTTACATGGTGACAGCTCTTCCTGATCTTCAATCACGAGACAAAAAAGGAGAACTAGAATAAACTACTAATCTGTTAATGATAAAGTAAGCAGTGTAAACCTTGTACTTGTAATGAAATGTCAAACACAGACAAGGAAGATGTTTTCTATATTTCCATGATGGTAATTTCCTTGTAAAACTATACTTTAAGGGGTTATCCACCACAAGGTGATTTTAGTACGTACCTGGCAGACAGTAATGGACATGCTTAGGAAGGATCTGCGCTTGTATTGGGGCTAAATGGCTATGTTGTGAGATTACCATAACACTGTGGCTAGCTTTTTGTGAACTGGTATTTCCTGTTTGAGTTTTTCTTTTTTGACTACAAATCCCATAATTCCATTTTCCTCCGTCCCACACATCAGCCACCCCACCCATTGAAACATAAATGAGCTGCATCCATTCAAAAGACCTGTGGTTTTCAATCAGGGTGCCTACAGCTGTTGCATTAGTTGCAGATTGATCCCTCCACCCATTGAAGCAGACAGGCTCCCTGTCATCAGCTGACTAGTGAGTCAGGTCTCGGCCACATTGCAGCCTGGGAGACAACATTCATTTTGTATGCTGTTAAAAATAAACATTTGGATGAAAATTACAGAAGAATTGTGAGAAAACCGTCACACACCGGTACAGACACTATATTATGAATTACACTTAACTTTACAGCCCGTGTAGCATAGTCAAATAAAAAAAAGATCCTGCAATTAAAGTGCCACAATCAGGCTACGTTCACACTTCCGTTGTGCTTGGACCCGTTAAGCGCCCGCTCTTTGTGGTCTAACCCTAAACAGGTTGGATCACAACTGACACCGTCGGGTCCCATGAGGTCTGTCCTGCTTTTCCCCATCGCTAACGATATCCCTGCTTTTATTTCTACTTTAAAATGACTATAAATTCCTTTTTTCTACCTCACTTAGGCTGCTCGTTTCTTGCGCTGTGTGCAGAGAGGAAGGGGGAGTTACCCAGCAGGCGCGACGTCATCTGCAGCCTGGTCCGGCTCACTTCCGCCCCTCTTGCTGCGATCCCTCTCCTGAGGTATATTCATATATTTGGTGTCCCAGTACCGCATTTCATACAGTACTTATTTATCTATGGGTTCCCGTAGCCAGAGTCCCTAGGACTTCGTAATCTCTGTTAGTCAGTCGGCCCCTAGTCGCCTCTATTATAGTATATAGATTTCTAATTTGTCCATAGAATAATGTATATAGTATTATTTCTGTATATAAATGGTTAATTACCTGTTTCTATTAGCGTTGCAGGACCTGCGGGTCATGTGACAAGGTGAACTCTATGGTTTTAGCTTAAGGACCTTTGGAGGCCCTCTTACGTCAGTAATCCCATCACACCATGTACTGGTGAATGGCAGACGTTTGGACCAATCAGAATCGCCACGCCCCCTGCCCATATAAGGGAGCGGCGGCCATCTTCTCGCTCTCTTTCTCCTGGCTCTTGATGAGAGAAGACCTATATCGCAATAATCGCAGTGAGTTAGGCCTGAGCCTTGCGGGACAGATTTTTGAAGGACTTTCTCAAGTGTTTGAATCTCACTCCCGCTCAGAGGTACGCCTCCGTCTCTATGAACGACGCCAGAAGCCAGGTGAGCATATGCAGTGGCTTTGCAGAGCGCATTAGAGGCGGTACAGAAGTTGGACGGCATCACGCCCAATCAGGGCAATCGAGTACTGATAGACCGTTTTATAGAGGGAGCACTAAACAAATGGGACAAGGCTCAACTTAGGATGCTGGCCGCACAGAATCCCGACATGGCCTTCCCAGCCTTTAAGAGACTAGCGGTGAAAGTAATAGAATCGGAGCCTCAGACAGAAGAAATTAGTGTCCCTACTACAGACTCTCAGAGTCCTTCGCCCCAACCGCCTGTCCCTTCTCAATCTGCCCCACCAACATCTAATCCTAGCCCTTGGACTGCTGACTTACAAGACATTAAACAGGACATTGAACAGTTAGCCAAGGCTTTCAAAGAAATGGCAGTACGGCCAAACCCTTCCAGATCTGCAACACCACCACCTAAGAAGGCTGACCCTCGCCCTGTCACTCCACCTAGTGTTCCTCCTGTGAGACCACCTGGATGCCAAAGACCCGTTTGCAGTTATTGTAACAAGAATGGACACTGGAAGAGCCAATGCTGGGCTTTAAATGGGCGTCCCCTGGGGTCGAGGACCGCACCCCAGGAGGGAGTAGAGATTGAAGGTCCAGAATCAACCAGCGACAAGAAAGGACTATCTATGTATGTAGCTGCTTGCCCCTATGTACAGGTGATGATTGAAGGTGTCCCGTTACAAGCTCTGATAGATACGGGGTCTCAGGTATCCACTATGCCACAGGGGGTTTTCTATAAGTACTGGGGCCCAGAAAGGTTGTGTGACCCTCAGGAAGCGGACTTCAGAGTAATTGCAGGAAACGGGAAACCAGTACCCAGACATGGTTACTGGGAGCCCACGGTGCAGGTGGGAAAACATGTGTTAGGAAGGCAAGGGGTGATTGTCACAAATGTCAGAGATGAGGGAGCGGCCGATTTCATTTTAGGCATGAATATTATGAGGCACTGTTTTGATGATATTGTCTGTGCACTGCATGCATCTCTCCCTCACTTGTCACCCCCAGGCCGGCGAGCTGCCCAACACCACCTCAAAACCCTTCAAGCAGAACAGAAGTTCATGAATCATCATGGAGAAATCTGCCAAGTAAGGACTCAAGATATCCGAGCCATTAGCCTACAGCCACAGACAGAGACAGTTATTTGGTGCCGTGCCCGACCCGGGGTGAAAAATCAAGATTACCAAACGCTCTTGGAGCCCCTTCTGTTGGAAGATTGTCCTTTGGTGCGAGCTGCTCGAAGCCTTGTGACCGTACGGAATGGGAATGTCCCAATGAGGCTTATCAATCTCTCTCAAGTTGCTGTCCAGCTACCCAAGTACACCCCAGTGGCTACGTTACACCATCTAGACATCAGAGATGTAGTCTCGAAGTCACAGGTGGTCCAATCTGGACCTGACCAGATCCCTGCAGAACCTTGGTGGAACCAGGTGCAGATAGGAGACGAAGACACCTCCAAGGAACAGGTGGAAGGAGTCATCCAGGTGGCTAAGAAACATCAAGAGGCTTTTAGCAAATTTCCCACAGACTTTGGCAGGACCGCTGTCACGATGCCGGCTGGCAGGTAGTGGATCCTCTGTGCCAGAGAGGGATTGGCGTGGACCGTGCTAGTGGATCGGTTCTAAGCCACTACTGGTTTTCACCAGAGCCCGCCGCAAAGCGGGATGGTCTTGCTGCGGCGGTAGTGACCAGGTCGTATCCACTAGCAACGGCTCAACCTCTCTGGCTGCTGAAGATAGGCGCGGTACAAGGGAGTAGACAGAAGCAAGGTCGGACGTAGCAGAAGGTCGGGGCAGGCAGCAAGGATCGTAGTCAGGGGCAACGGCAGGAGGTCTGGAACACAGGCTAGGAACACACAAGGAAACGCTTTCACTGGCACAATGGCAACAAGATCCGGCAAGGAAGTGCAGGGGAAGTGAGGTGATATAGGGAAGTGCACAGGTGAAGACACTAATTGGAATCACTGCGCCAATCAGCGGCGCAGTGGCCCTTTAAATCGCAAAGACCCGGCGCGCGCGCGCCCTAGGGAGCAGGGCCGCGCGCGCCGGGACAGGACCGAGGGAGAGCGAGTCAGGTACGGGAGCCGGGGTGCGCATCGCGAGCGGGCGCTACCCGCATCGCGAATCGCACCCCGGCTGGAAGCGGAATCGCAGCGCCCCGGGTCAGTGGATCTGACCGGAGCGCTGCAGCGGGAAGAGTGTAGCGAGCGCTCCGGGGAGGAGCGGGGACCCGGAGCGCTCAGCGTAACAGTACCCCCCCCCTTGGGTCTCCCCCTCTTCTTAGAGCCTGAGAACCTGAGGAGCAGACTTTTGTCTAGGATGTTGTCCTCAGGTTCCCAGGATCTCTCTTCAGGACCACAACCCTCCCAGTCCACTAAAAAAAAAGTTTTCCCTCTGACCTTTTTAGAAGCTAAGATCTCTTTGACAGAAAAGATGTCCGAGGAGCCGGAAACAGGAGTGGGAGGAACAGATTTGGGAGAAAAACGGTTGAGGATGAGTGGTTTAAGAAGAGAGACGTGAAAGGCATTAGGGATACGAAGAGAAGGAGGAAGAAGAAGTTTGTAAGAGACAGGATTAATTTGACACAAAATTTTGAAAGGACCAAGATAGCGTGGTCCCAACTTGTAGCTAGGGACACGGAAGCGGACATATTTAGCGGAGAGCCATACCTTGTCTCCAGGGGAAAAAACGGGAGGAGCTCTTCTTTTCTTATCCGCGAACTTCTTCATGCGTGATGAAGCCTGTAAGAGAGAATTTTGGGTCTCTCTCCATATGGTGGAAAGGTCACGAGAAATTTCATCCACAGCGGGCAGACCAGAGGGCAAGGGGGTAGGGAGGGGGGGAAGAGGGTGACGGCCGTACACCACGAAAAATGGGGATTTGGAGGAAGATTCAGAGACTCTGAAGTTGTACGAGAATTCGGCCCATGGAAGGAGATCTGCCCAGTCATCCTGGCGGGAGGAAACAAAATGTCGCAAATAATCACCCAAGACCTGGTTAATTCTTTCTACTTGTCCATTGGACTGGGGATGATATGCAGAAGAAAAATTTAATTTAATCTTGAGTTGTTTACAGAGAGCCCTCCAGAATTTAGACACGAATTGGACGCCTCTATCCGAGACGATCTGCGTAGGCAACCCGTGAAGACGAAAAATGTGTACAAAAAATTGTTTAGCCAACTGAGGCGCTGAAGGAAGACCAGGAAGAGGGATGAAATGTGCCATTTTGGAGAATCGATCAACGACCACCCAAATAACAGTGTTGCCACGGGAAGGGGGTAAATCAGTAATAAAATCCATACCAATCAGAGACCAAGGCTGTTCGGGGACAGGCAGGGGATGAAGAAAACCAGCGGGCTTCTGGCGAGGAGTCTTATCCCGGGCACAGATAGTGCAGGCTCGCACAAAGTCCACAACATCCGTCTCCAGAGTCGGCCACCAATAGAAGCGGGAGATGAGTTGCACAGATTTCTTGATGCCCACATGACCTGCGAGATGGGAGGAGTGACCCCATTTGAGGATTCCGAGGCGTTGGCGTGGAGAAACAAAGGTCTTTCCTGGAGGAGTTTGTCTGATGGAGGCAGGAGAAGTGGAGATCAGGCAGTCAGGTGGAATGATGTGTTGCGGAGAGAGTTCAACTTCTGAGGCATCCGAGGAACGAGAGAGAGCATCGGCCCTAATGTTCTTATCGGCAGGACGAAAGTGAATCTCAAAATTAAATCGGGCAAAGAACAGAGACCACCGGGCCTGGCGAGGATTCAGCCGTTGGGCAGACTGGAGGTATGAGAGGTTCTTGTGGTCGGTGTAAATAATAACTGGAAATCTTGATCCCTCCAGCAGATGCCTCCATTCCTCAAGTGCTAATTTAATGGCTAGAAGCTCTCGATCCCCGATGGAGTAGTTCCTCTCCGCCGGAGAGAAGGTCCTAGAAAAAAAACCACAAGTGACAGCATGCCCGGAAGAATTTTTTTGTAGAAGAACAGCTCCAGCTCCCACTGAGGAGGCATCAACCTCCAATAGGAAGGGTTTGGAAGGGTCAGGTCTGGAGAGCACGGGAGCCGAAGAAAAGGCAGACTTGAGTCGTTTAAAGGCGTCTTCCGCTTGAGGAGGCCAAGACTTGGGATCGGCATTTTTTTTGGTTAAAGCCACGATAGGAGCCACCACGGTAGAAAAATGTGGAATAAATTGCCTGTAATAATTGGCGAACCCCAAAAAGCGTTGGATAGCACGGAGTCCAGAGGGGCGTGACCAATCTAAGACGGCAGAGAGTTTGTCTGGATCCATTTGTAGTCCCTGGCCAGAGACCAAATATCCTAGAAAAGGAAGAGATTGGCATTCAAACAGACATTTCTCAATTTTGGCATAGAGTTGATTGTCACGAAGTCTCTGAAGAACCATACGGACATGCTGGCGGTGTTCTTCTAGATTGGCAGAAAAAATTAGGATATCGTCCAGATATACAACAACACAGGAGTATAACAGATCACGAAAAATTTCATTAACAAAGTCTTGGAAGACAGCAGGGGCGTTGCACAGGCCAAAGGGCATGACCAGATACTCAAAGTGTCCATCCCTGGTGTTAAATGCCGTTTTCCACTCATCCCCCTCTCTGATGCGGATGAGGTTATAGGCGCCTCTTAAGTCCAATTTAGTAAAGATGCGGGCACCTTGGAGGCGATCAAAGAGTTCAGAGATGAGGGGTAGGGGGTAGCGGTTCTTAACCGTGATTTTATTAAGACCGCGGTAGTCAATGCAAGGACGTAGGGAGCCATCTTTTTTGGACACAAAGAAAAATCCGGCTCCGGCAGGAGAGGAGGATTTACGGATAAAGCCCTTTTTTAAATTTTCCTGGACGTATTCCGACATGGCAAGAGTCTCTGGGGCAGAGAGAGGATAAATTCTGCCCCGGGGTGGAGTAGTGCCCGGGAGGAGGTCGATAGGACAATCATAAGGCCTGTGAGGAGGTAGAGTCTCAGCTTGTTTTTTGCAGAAAACATCCGCGAAGTCCATATAGGCCTTAGGGAGACCGGTTACTGGAGGAACCACAGAGTCACGGCAAGGGTTACTGGGAACCGGTTTTAGACAGTCCTTGGAACAAGAGGGCCCCCAACTCTTGATCTCCCCAGTGGACCAATCCAGGGTTGGGGAATGAAGTTGAAGCCAGGGAAGTCCAAGGAGAATTTCCGAGGTGCAATTGGGGAGGACCAAAAGTTCAATCCTCTCGTGATGAGATCCGATGCTCATAAGAAGGGGCTCCGTGCGGAAACGTATGGTACAGTCCAATCTTTCATTGTTTACACAATTGATGTAAAGGGGTCTGGCGAGACTGGTCACTGGGATGTTGAACCTGTTGACGAGAGAGGCCAAAATAAAATTTCCTGCAGATCCAGAGTCCAAGAAGGCCACAGTAGAGAAGGAGAAGGCAGAGGCAGACATCCGCACAGGCACAGTAAGACGTGGAGAAGCAGAGTAGACATCAAGGACTGTCTCACCTTTGTGCGGAGTCAGCGTACGTCTTTCCAGGCGGGGAGGACGGATAGGACAATCCCTCAGGAAGTGTTCGGTACTAGCACAGTACAGGCAGAGGTTCTCCATGCGGCGTCGTGTCCTCTCTTGAGGTGTCAGGCGAGACCGGTCGACCTGCATAGCCTCCACGGCGGGAGGCACAGGAACGGATTGCAGAGGACCAGAGGAGAGAGGAGCCGAGGAGAAGAAACGCCTCGTGCGAACAGAGTCCATATCTTGGCGGAGCTCCTGACGCCTTTCGGAAAAACGCATGTCAATGCGAGTGGCTAGGTGAATAAGTTCATGTAGATTAGCAGGAATTTCTCGTGCGGCCAGAACATCTTTAATGTTGCTGGATAGGCCTTTTTTAAAGGTCGCGCAGAGGGCCTCATTATTCCAGGATAATTCTGAAGCAAGAGTACGGAATTGTACGGCATACTCGCCAACGGAAGAATTACCCTGGACCAGGTTCAACAGGGCAGTCTCAGCAGAAGAGGCTCGGGCAGGTTCCTCAAAGACACTTCGGATTTCCGAGAAGAAGGAGTGTACAGAGGCAGTGACGGGGTCATTGCGGTCCCAGAGCGGTGTGGCCCAAGACAGGGCTTTTCCAGAGAGAAGGCTGACTACGAAAGCCACCTTAGACCTTTCAGTGGGAAACAGGTCCGACATCATCTCCAGATGCAGGGAACATTGGGAAAGAAAGCCACGGCAAAACTTAGAGTCCCCATCAAATTTATCCGGCAAGGATAGGCGTAGACCAGGAGCGGCCACTCGCTGCGGAGGAGGTGCAGGAGCTGGCGGAGGAGATGACTGCTGAAGCTGTGGTAGTAACTGCTGTAGCATAACGGTCAGTTGAGACAGCTGTTGGCCTTGTTGCGCTATCTGTTGTGACTGCTGGGCGACCACCGTGGTAAGGTCAGCGACAACTGGCAGAGGAACTTCAGCGGGATCCATGGCCGGATCTACTGTCACGATGCCGGCTGGCAGGTAGTGGATCCTCTGTGCCAGAGAGGGATTGGCGTGGACCGTGCTAGTGGATCGGTTCTAAGCCACTACTGGTTTTCACCAGAGCCCGCCGCAAAGCGGGATGGTCTTGCTGCGGCGGTAGTGACCAGGTCGTATCCACTAGCAACGGCTCAACCTCTCTGGCTGCTGAAGATAGGCGCGGTACAAGGGAGTAGACAGAAGCAAGGTCGGACGTAGCAGAAGGTCGGGGCAGGCAGCAAGGATCGTAGTCAGGGGCAACGGCAGGAGGTCTGGAACACAGGCTAGGAACACACAAGGAAACGCTTTCACTGGCACAATGGCAACAAGATCCGGCAAGGAAGTGCAGGGGAAGTGAGGTGATATAGGGAAGTGCACAGGTGAAGACACTAATTGGAATCACTGCGCCAATCAGCGGCGCAGTGGCCCTTTAAATCGCAAAGACCCGGCGCGCGCGCGCCCTAGGGAGCGGGGCCGCGCGCGCCGGGACAGGACCGAGGGAGAGCGAGTCAGGTACGGGAGCCGGGGTGCGCATCGCGAGCGGGCGCTACCCGCATCGCGAATCGCACCCCGGCTGGAAGCGGAATCGCAGCGCCCCGGGTCAGTGGATCTGACCGGAGCGCTGCAGCGGGAAGAGTGTAGCGAGCGCTCCGGGGAGGAGCGGGGACCCGGAGCGCTCAGCGTAACAACCGCTATGATCAAACATAGGATCCTCACCAGAGACATTCCACCCATTAAATAGAGGCATCGCCCTGTGGCTCCTGGGATGTATCAGACCATAAAGAAAATGTTGGTAGAGATGAAAGAGGCCGATGTCATCCAAGAAAGCCAGAGTCCGTGGGCTCCACCTTTGGTCTTGGTGAAAAAGAAAGATGGCACCATCCACTTCTGCGTAGACTACCGGAAGCTAAACAACATAACTCATAAAGATGCCTATCCTCTCCCACGCATTGAAGAATCCTTGACTGCGTTGGCGTCTGCCGCCTACTTTTCCACACTGGATCTGATGAGCGGCTACTGGCAAGTGCCAATGGCAGAAGAGGACAGAGAGAAGACCGCATTTGTGACCCCCATGGGCCTCTTCGAGTTCAAAAGTATGCCCTTTGGACTGTGCAATGCACCAGTTACTTTCCAGCGCCTAATGGAGCGATGCTTAGGGCACCTTAAATTCCAGAGTGTTTTATTGTATCTAGATGACGCCATAGTCTACTCTCGAACATATCAGGAACACCTGGATCACCTGAAAGAAGTTTTCCAAGTTCTTATCTGACATGGACTCAAGGTTAAGCCTTCCAAATGTCACTTACCAAAGCCTCAAGTGCACTACTTAGGACATGTCGTCAGTGCTCAAGGAGTCCAGCCTGATCCAGACAAAGTGAGTGTAGTGAAAGAGTGGCCTACACCCAGGACGGTGCGAGACGTCCAAAGTTTCCTGGGGTTTGCTGGATATTACCGGCGTTTCATCCCTCATTTTGCTCAAATTGCCGGACCCTTGACCGAATTACTGAGAAGGACTGCCCGGGATAATTACAATGGGAGGCTTCCCATCCAGCGGGCCGAAGAACAAGAGGATGCCTTCCGAGCCCTGAAGTACCTCCTCACGGAACTCCCCATATTGGCATATCCTGACTACAGCCTGCCGTTCCGCTTATACACAGACGCTAGCTTTGAAGGTCTGGGGACGGTCTTATCTCAAGTGGAAGATGGCAAGGAGAGGGTGATTGCCTATGCCAGCCGGCATCTTCGAGGTGCTGAGAAGAATGATGCTAACTACAGCTCCTTCAAGCTGGAACTCCTGGCCCTGGTTTGGGCTATTACTGAGAAGTTTAAAGACTATCTGGCTGCTACTCCCTTCACGGTCTACACTGATAACAACCCCTTGGCCCATTTGAACACTGCTAAGTTGGGAGCTCTTGAACAGCGTTGGGCCTCTCGGTTGGGCAACTATGACTTTAACATCAAGTACCGCAGCGGAAAAACTAATGTCAACGCGGATGTACTTTCTCGCATGGCCCTGGGAGGAGCACCTCCTGCTGAAGATGTGTGGGAAGATGTAGAAATGCCTCCCTTCTACCGAAGGTTCGTGAGCCAGAATGCTCTAACTACCCAGGCGGGTGACGGATCTGAATCTCCCAAGGTCTCTGAAGATTTGTCTACCTGGAAGATGCTTCAGGATGGGAGCAGAGTTATCGGGGACCTCCTTGACTATTGCCTCCACAAGAAAGTGCCTACTCGGGTGCGGAAGGCCCATGGAGACTTTGAATTGAAGTGACTGTGGCAGCAGAGAAACCTCCTGTTCCTGCACAAGGGGTTGTCTACCGAAATTCCCTAGACCCAGTCTCTGGAGACCGCATACACCAGATTGTGGTTCCTCAGAGGGATGCAGCCATGGTTCTGAATGCTTATCATGACCAATCCGGACACTTTGGGGTCCATAAAACAGAGATCACCGTTAGAAGGAGATTTTACTGGATTGGGATGCGGGGAGACATCGAGAAATGGTGTGCCGAGTGCTCCGTGTGCAACGTGATAAAGAACCCCCGGAGGGACGCAACAGCCCCTTTGCATCCCATCTGTACAGAAAGACCGAATCAAATTGTTGCCTTGGACCATGTGAAGCTGGCCCCCACTCGATCTGGCTATTGTCATGCTCTAACAATGGTGGATCATTATTCCAAGTGGGTGGTCGTGGTCCCCGTCAAGGATCTTACCGCCAAGACTGCTGCACAACTCTTCTATCGGCATTGGATTCAACCGTTGGGGTGTCCCGAATCGGTCCTCACGGATCGGGGAACCGCCTTTGAAGCCCAGTTGTTCCAGGAACTTTGCCGGTTGCATGATTGCAAGAAGATCCGGACAACGGCCTACCATCCCCAAGGAAATTGACTCAATCAAGTGTTCATCCAGATGCTCAGAGCAGCCTCTGTCTCGAAGCACGAAGAGTGGCCCCAGCTGTTGCCAGAACTCCTGGAAATCTACAACAAGGCTGTCCACTGCTCTACGGGGTATACGCCCTTTTTCTTGATCATGGGCCGACACGGCCAATTGCCAAGGGATCGAACCTTTGGCCTACAGGCACCTTTCAACAATTCTCCTCAGATTTCCCAAGGTTGGATGTTAGAGCATCGACAAAGAATTGAGGAAGCCAAGGACATTGTTGAGAAGAAAATGGGTGAAGTTCATGAGCGCCAGCAGAAAGATTATAATCGGCATGCTTCGGCTCAGCCCTTGCAGCTTGGAGATAAAGTGTGGCTCAGAAAATTTCCTAGAACCCATAAATTGGACTCCCTGTGGGAAACGGAGCCATATACCATCACTGCAGTTCCTTACCCTGAAATGGACGTATATGAGATACAAAAAGATGGGTTCGAGCCACAGGTGGTTCACCGGAATAGGATAAAAGTGTGCCGGAAAGAAGATACGATTAGCCCATCGCCTCCTACTCCTCCTTATCCTCCTGCTATTTCTACTTCACCTCCGACAAGGCCTGTGAGAGAGTATGTGCCGGGAGAAGGAATTCATCCCACTATGGACGTTCCTTTGTTCCCATCTCAGCAGCCTACCATGTATTGGGGCATACCGTTCCCAGCTCCATCCAGTCAGCTGACACTGGTCGCACCAACCAGTCAGTTGCCAGTAGCTGTTGCCCCATGTCAACCACCATTGATCGCTACACCCAACCTCAGTCCTGCTCCAGTGACCGCTTCGGACATTGAAGCCACTACTCCATCTGTCTTAAGAGAACCCATCAGTTCTACCGAAGGAAATTGCTCCAGTTTCCAACCCTCCAGCTGGTCCCCCGGACACTGAAGTTCTTGAAGAATCCTCAATTGAAGGAGCTCCTGATGACTCGGAGGTGGTGTTGCGGCGGTCTCAAAGAACTACACAGGGCAAACTACCCATAAGGTACCAGGACTCACATTTAGTACCTGCACACATGGTACCTTTGATAACCCACTTCAATGTTCCACAAATCACTTCCCAGTACTTGCACATAGTACCCTAGATTACTCACTTAATGTACTACTTCAAAATTTCTCTAGTACATACACAAAAACAAATAAATATCTCACTTAAGTAACACTTAGGGAATTGTAGCATATTGATACCCAATTCCTGCCACTGTTAGGTACACTTCTGCTTTTCTTTATTTATTGCATGTATGAGATGCTCTGTCTGGCCAGTAGGTACTCTCGCAAGTACAAAAGTAAACACGTAATTTTCAGAATAACCTATTAGGTTGTTTGAGAAGTGCTCTAGGGGTACGTAGCATGTAGTCGATAGACCCTAGCAGCCCCCCTTACTGTGACCTAGCTTAGGGCTAGCCAGTATACCTTTCGTGTACTAACAGGTAACTTATTGTTGGCATAAAATGTGTGAGATAACAAAATGTCTAGTCAGCTTGAAGCTAACAGTATAGAGAGCTGAACTAATGTCTAGTAAGCTTAAAAAAATGTATAATAAGTTTTATAAAGTTTTATAAGAAGCTAGAAACGAAAGTATAGATAGCTCCTTTACGTGTCTAGATAGCATTCAAGTGTCTAGATAGCATTCAAATGTCTAGATAGTATTCAAATGTTTAAGTAGGATGTCTAGCTTAAATGTAAATAATCCTGTTCTATAGCATCCTGTTCTAATTCTCGTCCTAGTCCCTCTGTCTCAGGAAACAGACGTCGAGGATGACTTATGTTTAGTAAGGGGGCTTGTGGTGTCCCAGTACCGCATTTCATACGGTACTTATTTATCTATGGGTCCCCGTAGCCAGAGTCCCTAGGACTTAGTAATCTCTGTTAGTCAGTCGCCCCTAGTCGCCTCTATTATAGTATATAGATTTCTAATTTGTCCATAGAATAATGTATATAGTATTATTTCTGTATATAAATGGTTAATTACCTGTTTCTATTAGCGTTGCAGGACCTGCGGGTCATGTGACAAGGTGAACTCTATGGTTTTAGCTTAAGGACCTTTGGAGGCCCTCTTACGTCAGTAATCCCATCACACCATGTACTGGTGAATGGCAGACGTTCGGCGCAATCAGAATCGCCACGCCCCCTGCCCATATAAGCGAGTGGCGGCCATCTTCTCGCTCTCTTTCTCCTGGCTCTTGATGAGAGAAGACCTATATAGCAGTAATCACAGTGAGTTAGGCCTGAGCCTTGCGGCAACGGCTGAATGATCTAAATGATAGAGTGTATCATCCCCTAAGCACTCTGCAGTATCACCGGACCCAATATTTCCCCTAAATCCGGACGGATCTGCACATCACTCCCTAAATTCAGAGACTATAAGTTTAATGCAAGGTCCGCAACTTCTGCCAGTCACTAAGCAACCTAAGAACTGTTATATGAGAATGTTACTACGCATTGGATATTGCAAGCACTGCAGTAAAGTTATTCAAGTTCAAGTTAAATCTGCTTGTGGACCTTCAGTCATTTCATTGCACCTATCGCTTCTGGGAAGGGAGGCGATAGGCCGGAACATAGATTCAGCATACCAGCCCTCACCCTGGCGTCACGAATGACGGGGTTAATATTAACCCCTCATATATCAACACCATACCATCCCTATCATACACCCCCCAAGGGCTACCACATATATATAAATATATCTATATATGTTCAAGATCAAGGCAAATCCGGTGTTTACTATTAGCAGAGCAGCGCTCCACTGACTCGGAGAGCGCTCTGCTGAAGTATGAACACAGCGCTCGCTCCCACCTGTCTGATTGATAGGTGGGGAGCTGTGCTGAGCTCCTACCTGTCCTGGCTGCAGTGCCATTTAGGACCGAAATGCTTGCGGCCAGGACTGGTAGGGAGACCCCTGGTGGTTAAGTTTTTAAAGTTAAAATACAGATAAAAAGGAGGCAAAATTTTTAATTAAAAGCAATTGCTAAGTTGTTCATTAGGGATGTATCTTCAATACATTAAAAAAAATTCTGATGAGAGGTATACTTTAACTCAACTGCCGCCCTTCCAACGGATAGGGCGATGGAGCCCCCTTTATCGAAGCACAGCAGCCATGTGAATGAGGCGTCATTTGTTAAAACTTTTGACATGTAGTTCAGAGGTCTCAAAAGTTTAGAATGCGTCAGTTCTCAGCCCAAAAACCATAACCCTGTCAAGTACGCGACAGAGCGCTCCACTGACTCGCTAGACAAAGCTGATTCATTCCATTGATTACGGGCCAGATGAAAACTTGTTGCTGCCCCTGTGTTACACCCCCGCCTCACCTGTATCACCTAGAGCACCCTGTGTATGTGTCCTGCTTATGGAAGTCTGTTAAGATTTCTGAAAATAAAGACTGAAGTTTATGCATCGTTACCGGCGGTGAGTGCATTATCTCCGTTCTTCTATTTACTTCTACTAACATATGGTCTTTGGATTTCCATGATAAGAGCACCTCCGCTTTACATGCTTGTTAATCAGAACTTATACACGTGCTGTATGCTTTCCCCATTACTATACGACTTTCAGTCCCAGTGCATTAGCAGTGCCAGACCCTGTTTTCCTTGTATATTTGTGACAGTATAGCTTTAACCCTTTACTTTTTAGGTCCAACTTTACAGCCTTTAGTAGTAGAAACCAATATATATACAGAATTGGATGGAGATTTTGGAAAACATTTCTTCCAAGAAAATAAATTAAGAATGATGTAGAATGAAATGAGACTGCCAGATTGTAATTGAATTATATCCATGTGTTATTTACTGTGAGGACATCATAGAATGGTGTTGTGGTCCACAGGTTATGCCTCATTCTGCCGACAGCAATTACGGTAGTTTGAATCTCCCAAAATAAATGCACGCTCAGATGGATAAGAACCATTTAGCCCATGTTGTCTGCCCAATATTATGAATACTTTGAATAGTCCCTGGTCCTATCTTATATGAAGTATATCCTTATATCTATTCCATGCATGCTTAAACTCTGTCACTGTATTTGTAGATACCACATCTGCAGGAAGGCTATTCCATGCATCCACTACTCTCTCAGTAATGTAATACTTCCTCATATTACTGCAGAAACCTTTGCCCCTCTAATATAAAACTATAGCCTCTTGTGGTGTTTTTCGCTTTTTAAATATATTCTCCTCCTTTACTGTGTTGATTCCCTTTATGTGTATAAAAGTCTCTCTGTCTTGTCTTTCTCCCAAGCTTTACATGTTAAGCTTCTGTAACCTTTCCTGGTAAGTTTTATCCTGCAATCCATGTACTTCTCTGAAATCTCTCTAGAGTATCTATATCCTTCTGGAGATAAAGACTCCAGTACTGCGCACAATACTCCAAGTGAGGTCTCACCAGTGTTCTGTACAGCGGCATGAGTAGTTCTTGCTCTACTGCTAACACCTCTCCCTATACACCAATGAGCATTTCCCTCTACTGCTAATACCTCTCCCTATACACCAATGAGCATTTCCTTATACTGCTAATACCTCTCCCTATACACCCACGAGCTCCCCTTATAAATGACCAATAGTGGGTATTTACCTTCCCGACATCGGGTACAAGTGAGGCAACGGTCCAGGCCAGTTTCGTACTCACTAAATGTCTTCCCTGGATTGCACATTTCACATACCCCCTGCGTATTAGATATTACACAGTCTTTCTTCACAAAGTTTCCTTAAACAGAGAGAAAACCATGTTATACACTACTGAAGTGGAAAATGTTAGATGTTTTTCCATAGGCATTAAAAAACTCTGATTTCTGAAACTTTGATTGGCCATGCAGTTGAAGTAAGCCAAGAACAAATGAACGGCCAACCATGAAATACATGGGCGAGTCAGGCCCACTAGAGCCGGAACTACTCAGTGTGACAACACAGTACCTTGTACACTGCTCAAAAAAAATAAAGGGAACACTTAAACAACACAATGTAACTCCAAGTCAATGACACTTCTGTGAAATCACACTGTCCACTCAGGAAGCTACACTGATTGACAATCAATTTCACATGCTGTTGTGCAAATGGAACAGACAACAGGTGGAAATTATAGGCAATTAGAAAGACACCCCCAATAAAGGTGTGGTTCTGCAGGTGGTGACCACAGACCACCTCTCAGTTCCTATGCTTCCTGGCTGATGTTTTGGTCACTTTTGAATGCTGGCGGTGCTTTCACTCTAGTGGTAGCATGAGACCCACACAAGTGGCTTGTGCTTACAGACCAACACCGTGTAGGACGTTTGGCATTTGTAAGAGAACACCAAGATTGGCAAATTCGCCACTGCCTGTGGCAGGTTCACACTGAGCACATGTGACAGACGTGTCAGAGTCTGGAGACACCGGGGAGAACGTTCTGCTGCCTGCAACATCCTCCAGCATGAACGGTTTGGCAGTGGGTCTGTAATGGTGTGGGGTGGCACACCTTAATGTGCTTGCCAGAGGTAGCCTGACTGCCATTAGGTACCGAGATGAGATCCTCAGATCCCTTATGAGACCATATGCTGGTGCAGTTGGCCCTGGGTTCCTCCTAATGCAAGACAATGCTAGACCTCATGTGGCTGGAGTGTGTCACCAGTTTCTGCAAGAGGAAGGCATTGATGCTATGGACTGGCCCGCCTGTTCCCCAGACCTGAATATGATTGAGCACATCTGGGACATCAGGTCTCGCTCCATCCACCAATGCCACGTTGCACCACAGACTGTCCAGGAGTTGGCGGATGCTTTAGTCCAGGTCTGGGAGGACATCCCTCAGGAGACCATCCGCCACCTCATGACGAGCATGCCCAAGCGTTGTAGGGAGGTCATACAGGCACGTGGAGGCTACACACACTACTGAGTCTCATTTTGACTTGTTTTAAGGACATTACATAAAGTTGGATCAGCCTGTAGTGTGGTTTTCCACTGTGATTTTGAGTGTGACTCCATATCCAGACCTCCATGGGTTGATAAATTTGATTTCCATTGATAATATTTTTGTGTGATTTTGTTGTCAGCACATTCAACTATGTAAAGACGAAAGTATTTCATACGATTAGTTAATTCATTCAGATCTTAGTGTTCCCTTTATTTTTTTGAGCAGTGTATATGATGTACATATACATAAAAGTGGTTCTCGTAGATTGTAAGCTCTAATGAACAGGAGTGGCTCTTCTGGATTCTTCAAGATCTTGCACAGCTTGACCTTTTTATCTGTAGTTAGTTTCTATATATAATGTACAATATAAAATACAGTGATGTTTATATGGGCCGCACCACTGATTGAGCCTTGGGTCTTCACAATCTATACCTCCGTCATTCTTTTTATTTCAAAGACGACAAAGTAAGAAAGGAACGCATGTTAGAATTTGCACATATACTTTATTAAATGTCTATCTATTTGCACATATCTATCTATTTTACATGTAAACTCACCTGCTGGGCATTTCAGACAACGGATGATCCCATTCTGATAATACGAACTATTACGCGTCATAGTTTGTGTGGTATGTGGGACACAATCCATGCTTTTCAGCTATAAAAAGAGAAATCACATGAACAGTGCATATATGGATTCTATGGGTCATGGGATGGTCCATGAAGTTTTCAGTTTCATCATGGATGTTGTATTCTGTATCTTGGGTTAACCTTAAAGGGGTATTCCAGGAAAAAACTTTTTTTTATATATATATCAACTGGCTCCAGAAAGTTAAACAGATTTTTAAATTACTTTTATTAAAAAATCTTAATCCTTTCAGTACTTATGAGCTTCTGAAGTTAAGGTTATTCTTTTCTGTCTAAGTCCTCTCTGATGACACCTGTCTCGGGAAACGCCCAGTTTAGAAGCAAATCCCCATAGCAAACCTCTTCTAAACTGGGCGTTTCCTGAGACAGGTGTCATCAGAGAGCACTTAGACAGAAAAGAACAACCTTAACTTCAGAAGCTCATAAGTACTGAAAGGATTAAGACTTTTTAATAGAAGTAATTTACAAATCTGTTTAGCTTTCTGGAGCCAGTTGATATATATATAAAAAAGTTTTTTCCTGGATAACCCCTTTAAAGACCAGATCAGTGGTCTTAAACTGTGGCCCTCCAGATGTTGCAAAACCTCAACTCCCAGCATGCCCGGACAGCCAACGGCTGTCCAGGCATGCTGGGAGTTGAAGTTTTGCAACATCTGGTTGGCCACAGTTTGAGACCACTGGCCCAGATGCCAAACGAGCCGATTAGATCCATATAGAAAAGGAAAAAAGGCAAAAAGTGATGGACAAGTTCAAAACAGTATTGAGAATTTTGGCTAAAAAGGACGCACACAAAAAAAAACAAGGCTTCTACAAGGTTTGTAGCACCAATTACTAAGTAGCATTTACCCAAAATGTTGGTAGCCACAAATTTGGAATAACCATAACGGCATCCATTGTTAGTATCTGGTTGACTGACATTGTATAAGGTTATGAACATCTACAGTCTAAAGACAGACCGTCAGTAATGCTGGCAAACTACTTATACCAAGCATTGTTCCCAAGGGGACAGTAGTGATGGATATAAAACAAATGTGTTATCAACAAACAATACATCAATGTGTTATCAACGGAGTTTGCGGGGGGTCCCAGTGGTCGGACTCCACCCCCCCACCCCCTGTTCTAAAACATCTGCAGATAGGGGATGTTTTATGCATGATATATCTCCTTTAACTGGCTGAATGTAGATATGATCTAAGCTAAGTTAAATAACTGGGATCAGATAAATTACACCCATGAGTTCTCGGGGAACTGAGTTCAGTTTTTTTCTGTTACTTGTTTAGAATGTTTAGAGCAAGGTTATTCTCATGGTGGAATGCAGTTCAAATTCAGAACAAAGACACCAGCTAGCCAGATCCCTCAGAGCTGCCATCATAGACCTTTTTGTGGAGGTCAGTATCTCCTCCAATAAGGTGTGTGCTTGAGTAGAACTTCAAACTAGGCCAAGCACCAGGCCCTAGTGTTGGCCAGTGTCAAGACCTTGTGTATAACAATGCTTGAAAGTGAAGAAGACTCAGAAGCATACATATTACTTTTTTTATTTTTTTTTGTCATTTTTGAGTCTTAATGTTTAGTTTTCTGATCTGGAGTCTGAAAGAGTTTAGGGGATCTGATTCTGAAGAAGAATGAGTTAAGGTCAAAGGTCAAGACAATAATCACCAACATGGAGACCCAGGGCTTATGCTTTGGTGGAAAGTATATAAGGCTGGATTCCCATTACGTTTTCCCCCATACGGGAGCGCATACAGCAGGGGAGAGCTAAAAACTTGCGCTCCCATATGCCTTTCGATTCGCTCCCGTATGTAATTCATTTCAATGAACCGACCGCAGTGAAACGTTAGGTCCGGTAGGCTCATTTTTGACCCGCTCCTAAAACCATGGTTGACGTGGCCGTGGTTTTAGGTCCGGTTGTAAAATCACATACGGCGCAAAAATGAGCCTTCCGGACCAGACGTTTCACTGTGGTCGGCTCATTGAAATGAATTACATACGGGAGCGAATAGAAAGGCATCTGGGAGCGCAAGTTTTTAGCTCTCCCCTGCCGTATGCGCTCCCGTATGGGGGAAAACGTAATGGGAACCCAGCATTACATAGGATTGAAGACTGGGTAAAAAAAAAGAGGACAAGAAACTGCCTATGATCCCAATAAATCAGTAAATTGTGAGTTAAAAATTACATTCTGCACTTATTTTATATTTCTGTTTTGAGCTAAAGCTGAATGACAATTAATATTGATACGATGTAACATCCCTCAGTGTTATCCATCTGCTTTCCTAAAATCCACAATGACAAATTCCCCTAGTTTTGCATTGGTAATAAGGCAGAGAATGTATCTAACTTGGCACAATGAAAAAATGTTGTAAGAAGTAATAATGAAAAAAAGAACATTTCATGAATTACTCACCAGATAAAACATAATGGAGCATCGTATGGTCAGTGCAGGCCCGTGGAGACATGTCCACAGATAACTCATGTGTAAGGGCATGCGACAGGTAAGGAGATACATAATGCTGCTGCAAGCTGTGATTGTGTCTGCAGAAAGCAAGTACAAGGAACAGGGAAACAGGAAGAAAAAAAATGAACTATTGCCCATAACAGCTCCCCTGGAGAGAAATCTGATATTATAAATAGAGATGAGCGAACTTACAGTAAATTCGATTCGTCACGAACTTCTCGGCTCGGCAGTTGATGACTTATCCTGCATAAATTAGTTCAGCTTTCAGGTGCTCCCGTGGGCTGGAAAAGGTGGATACAGTCCTAGGAAAGAGTCTCCTAGGACTGTATCCACCTTTTCCAGCCCACCGGAGCACCTGAAAGCTGAACTAATTTATGCAGGAAAAGTCAGCAACCGCCGAGCTGAGAAGTTCGTGACGAATCGAATTTACTGTAAGTTCGCTCATCTCTAATTATAAACAAAGACATTTTTCCGAACTGCGGTTCAATAAAAAGTACTGAAAGTTAACCCCTTAAGGACGCAGCCCTTTTTCCCCTTAAGGACTGAGCCCTTTTTCGCAATTCTGACCACCGTCGCTTTACGAATTAATAACTCGAAAACGCTTTTACCAAATATTCTGATTCTGAGATAGTTTTTTTCGTGACATATTCTACTTTATTTTGGTGGTAAATTTTCGCCGATACTTGCATCCTTTTTTGGTGAAAAATCCCCAAATTTAATGGAAATTTGAAAAATTGTGCATTTTTCTAACTTTGAAGCACTTTACTTGTAAGGAAAATGGATATTCCCAATAAATTTTATTTTTCTTCACAAATACAATATGTCCACTTTATGTTGGCATCATAAAATGGACAAATTTTTGCTTTTTGAAAAAAATTTGAGGGCTTCAAAGTAGAGCAGCAATTTTCAAAAATTTCATGAAAATTGCAAAATCTGAAGGGACAGATATTACAGAACTACAACTCCCAGCATGCCTGGGCAGTCTAGGCATGCTGAGAGTTGTAGTTTGGCAATATCTGGAGGGCTATCATTTGGGCACCACTGTAACAGTGGTCTCCAAAATGTGATCCTCCAGATGTTGCAAAACTACAACTCCCAGCATGCCCAGACAGCCTTTAGCTGTCTGGGCATGCTGGGAGTTGCAGTTTGGCCTTCCTAGTGGTTGCCACAGTAAAGATCGATTTACTTTCACTTTCATTCCCCCCTCCCACCGTCGTTCCCTACCTGTGCCTGTCTCCAGCGATGATCGGGGGGTCCCCACGCATCTTCTCCTCCAGGTACCGGCCTCCATCTTCTCCCCACGTTCCCCACGACATCCAGGGGTGGGCAGAACGGGGGTTGCCAACCCACAGTCCTGCGCTGCCATTGGTCAGAATCAGTTCTGACCAATGGCAGGGGATAGGAGGAGATCGCAGCACTGCAACCTCGCTCCTAGCCCTCAGGATGATCGGGGCTGTCACTGACAGCTCCGATCATCCCTATTTTCCGGGTGATCAGGTCACCAGAGACCCGATCTGCCCGGAAAAGCAGAAAATCGCATGTCCGAATTGAGCCGACATGGGGGGCCCAGGACCACCCTGGGCGATGTGCCGGGATGCCTGCTGAATGATTTCAGCAGGCATCCCGGTCCGGTCCCCAACCGTCTAGCAGCGGGGACCAGAATTCCCACGGGCGTATGCGTACGCCCCACGTCCTTAAGGACTCGGGATGCAGTGCGTATGCATATGCCCGGCGTCCTGAAGAGGTTAAAGGAATGCACTCACCACACTGATTTAACAGGTGGCCATCTGCTTGGATCTTTATTCAATCCGGGATCGCGAGGTACACAGCTAGTCAAGCATCACAAACAGCAGGCACACAAGAGAGATCCAAGAAGTGTTGAGGAGCATAACTGTTAATTCTGCACCCGGATCAGATGGTCTGGTATTTGAGGTTTACAGAAATTTAAGCAATCCTCTCTTGTCTTTCCTTTTGGAGGTATATCATGAATCCTTGATAGTGGGGAGTTTGTCTCCCTCAATGCTAGACACAATTATTATATAAATACCAAAAAAGGGAAGGCGAATGAGAACATGGACACATTCAGACCAATTTCCCTTTTAAATACGGATAGTAAGCTGGGAAACACTAAAGCATGGAGGTACTCTATCTACCACACAAGAATCTGACCGAGAATTTAGCCAAGGAGTGATACCCTCTCAGCACTCCAGAAAATAGTAGAAATAGACAATCAGTGGTTTGGCTTCCTCTCCAGGCCTAGATACGAGTGTGTTGGGCTGTATTGGGTGGGTGTATGTATTTATGAGTATGTCAATGTGTATGTATATAAATGTGTGAATGAATGAGAAGAGAATGAATGAGAGTGACAATATAGTTAATCTGCTTGTGGTTTAGAGGATGGGGGTTGAAAATGTATTGTGGGTTAGTTAGAATGTGACTATGTAGAGGTGTGAAACTATGGAGGTGAAAGATGTGGTGTGACTCTGTATCAAATAAATCAATGTCTATGTCCAAGATATGAAAAATAATAATTTTATTGAGCTACAGTATAAAATTACATAAAATGGGAGTGCAGGATCCTTGCACTCACTAAGGCAATTACACTAATCAGATACAGTAAGTTGCCTAAGTTAGAATTAATAAAACATATGCGGCAAGTGTGATATATGTCCAGATAATAATTAGTACCAGTGGAGTGTGGTAAGAGCGCCTGCAGTGCACTTGCAGGCACTGGAGGCCCCCTATTTGGAGCCCACTGTTCGTGCAAAGAGCAACGCAGTTCAATAGACAAGTATAGTCAATAGGTTTAGCTGAATCCACCGGCCCTCTGGGTCACAACAGCGCGGCGGCTGTATAATAAGGTGAATATAGGCAGCACGGCAGCTGTCAATGACAAATCACAGCACGGCGGCTGTCATGAGATGAAGTCCGGCCGGTACACAGTACCGTTTACCCTTAGATGGAGGATGTGGCGGTCCTCAGTGTTGGAGTCGGGTACAGCGGTGCAGGGTCAGGTTCCAGTGGTCCTGGAGCCAGGCAGTAGTGGAGTTGGAGGATATGGCAGTCCTCAAAGATGGTGTCGGGTGCAACGATGCAGAGTCCGGTTGCAGCGCTGCTGGAGTCAGAGGATATGGCAGTCCTCGGTGGTAATGTCGAGCCCAGCGGCGCAGGATCCAGGTGCAAGGGAGCACGTCCCGGAGTCCAGATGTAGGTCTTAAGTGGGAACGCCCGCTCCTAGGTCTGGTGCCTATGTGGAGGAGCGGTGAGTGCGGTGGAAATACAGCTGTGATGCCGGTCTGGGTCCCGGTGCAGTAGAGTAAGTTGCAGGGTGCTTCGCTGATGGTGCTAATATTATCTGTGTATGGATCAGACCCGTTTCGGTCCGCCTAGGACCTTCCTCAGTGATCATGAAGTATGCAATGAGTGTAGGTGCTTATATATGAGCAAATTTGGCGGGAAAAGGTAGTTTGAGCCAAAACCCGGTTAGGACCATTTGGATATAGACAGGTGTGTGAATGGAAGATCAGGAATGGAGTTGTCTGGATGGGTATGATTAGTAAATGAATGGTGATCAGAGTCATAATTTACTATATGAATCAGTGTGTATGAGTATACAGTGACCCCCCGACTTATGATGGCCCCGACATATGATCATTTCAATATATGATGGCCTCTCAGAGCCCATCGTATGTTGAAGGCAGCATTAACATATGATGCTGCTGTGTGTCGGGTCCATCGTACAAACAGCTATCTGACAGCGCTGACAACTTCAGCAACTGACAGATAGTTGTATAATGTCCCCGTGTGCCCCGTTCTGCCTCCTGTTACTCACATGCTGTCCTGCTAACTCACGCAGGCTTCCACTGTGAGTTCCATGTAAGCCCCGCCCCCCAGTGCAGCCATAGCCAATAGCCTGCAGCATCTTGCTGCAAGCATCCAATGAGCTGCTGGCTGCCCTCCCCTTCCTTTCCTATAGAGCTGTAGTCGGTAGGATGGTAATGGAGGACATTCTGTCCCCCCTGAAGGTATTTAAAGAACTGTACAGTACTGTATGCGATGTCACACATCACATACAATACATATACACACTATACACCCCATACATCAATGTTTCCCTATCAGTGTGCCTCCAGCTGTTGCAAAACTATAACTCCCAGCATGCCCAGACAGTCAATGGCTGTACATGCATGCTGGAAGTTGTAGTTGTGCAACAGCTGGAGGCACCCTGGTTTGTTAAACACTCCCCATACACTCCACATACAATGGTCATCCCAGAACCAATTAGCAGTTTCCCATAGAGATATGTATTCAACATACAATGGTTCCAAGGCCCCAGAACCAATTACCATTTTTACATAGACATATGTACTCGACATATGATGGTTTCAACATATGATGGTTCTCCTGGAACCAATTAATATCATATGTTGAGGGACCACTGTATATAAGTGTGGGGTGAGTCTATGTGGATATATAGGGGGAATGAGGTGTTGTATTTGGAGGAGACTGTGTACGGATGAGTATAAATGAATGGATATTATATCATGGTGAATATTCTAGTCTGGTCACCATGTGTTATAAGGATAGGAATCATTAAAGAGAGGAATACTAAAATACTAAAATAATATGAAGTAAGATAAAAAAAATTGTAAATAATAAATAAAAACAACAATAATAATAATAATAATAAAAATAAAAATAAATAATAAAAATAAAATAAAATAAAAATAGAAATATAAAAAAATTTAATATTAAAAAAAAAAAAATATATATATATATATATATATATAAAATATAAAAAAAATAGAAAAATAAAACAAAATAAAAAAAATAAAAAATATAATAATAAATAAATTAAAAATAATAAAAATCAATTCAAATAAATGAAATATAAAAATAAAATATTAATAAAAAATTATATCAATATTAATAAAAACAATATCAATATTAATAAAAATAATAATAATAATAAACATTATACAAATTATAGAAATGTTATAAAAATTATGGTAAAATTGTATGATAAAAAATTATGATAAAAGATTTTGATGCAAAGATGTGATAAAATCTATATGATGGGGAAAATAATACTCAAAGGAAGCCAAAGATCTCCATCTCTGAGTTTAAGCCATATGGTGCTATTGATTGGAACTCGTAAATGTTTCTACTTTCTATGCGTGACATCTTTGTGATGTGGTTCCCGCCTCTCCAATCTTTTTTGACTGATTGGATTGCTGAAAAGGTTATACCTGATGGATCTTGGTTATGGTGTTCTTTAAAATGAGAAGATAATGAGTGGTTCATAAATCCTGTTTTGATGTTATAGATATGCTCTTTTATTCTTGTCTTTACACTTCTTTTGGTCCGTCCTATGTACTGCTTTTTGCAAGGACATGTGATGATGTAGATAACGGAGGCGTTAACTGTTGAGGTCACTGTTTCTGTCCTCTTCTGGAAGGTGGTTTGTTTGCAGTTGGTACATTTTCCACATCTGAAAAAACCTTGTAATGCCAACCATGTCTGAGACATCTCTTGTTTCTTGTTCAAAATAGGCTGCTTCGTGGTTGGTGCGATCTTCAGACCCAGGTTTGGTGCCTTAGTGTAGATTATTTTTGCCTTATCCGTCAGCATGGTAGCTAGTACTTTATCTTGTTTCAACAATGGCCAGTATTTGTTAATAATGCGTTCGATTTTTTTGTGTTGATTGTTGTAAGGTAAGATGATCTTCATTGGTTGTTTGTCTTCGTCTCTAGTTGTGATTTCTCTTTCTTCGAAGTAGGTCAATCCTATCTTGTTTCCGGATTTTTTCTAGAGCTGAGGTGATTATTTCTTCTGGGTAATTCTTCTGTTTAAACTCTTTAGTCAGGGTCTTGGCTTCTTCTTCAAACTTCTCTTCGTTTGTGCAATTTCGCTTCAGTCTCCTAAACTGGCCTTCAGGTATGTTGATTAACCATTTTGGTAAATGACAGCTTTCAAACAGAATGTATGAATTTTTTGCAGTTGGTTTTTTATAGGTTTGGCACTCCAGTTTTTTTCCTTTAACAGATATTTTTAAATCTAAAAACTCCATGTAAAATGTGCTGATAAAAGGGGTAAAAATGAGGTTAAAATCATTGGAATTGATATGATTTAAAAAAGTTTGGAGATCTTCATTGGAACCTCGCCATACCATTAGAATGTCATCTATATATCTCTTCCAGAGGACCAGATCTGCGCCTAGGAATGGGGAGATATAGATGGACTCCCATCCCGCCATGAACAAGTTAGCATAGCTTGGCGCAAATCTGGTCCCCATAGCGGTCCCGACTTTCTGGCGGTAAAATTTGTTGTTAAAACAGAAATAATTGTGGGTTAAAATGAACATAATACTTTAAGTTAAAAAAACAATTTGTAATAGTGGCATATCTTCATTTCCAGATAAAATGTTAAAAACTGCTTGTGGGCCTTGTTCTTGATTAATGCATGTATATAGTGAACTTACGTCCAAGGTTACCAAGGTTGTCCATCCTTCTTCCCATTGTAGATTTTCCACTAGTTTTATTGTATCCGTCGTATCTTTCAAATATGATGTTGTATTTTTCACATATGGCTGGAGGAAACTATCAACATACTGTGATAAATTTGAAGTGAGGGATTGAATACCAGAAACTATGGGTCTCCCAGGTGGTTCTATAGGATTTTTATGTACTTTAGGTAGGCAGCAAAATAGTGGGAGTCTTTTTTCTGTATTTAGTATAAAATCAAACTCGTTCTTGGTTAAGATCTTCTCTTTCAGTGCCTCTGTGCATAGTTCCTCCAATTCTATGGCATACTGTGGTGTTGGGTCCTTAGGTAGACATTCGTATGTGTCTTGATCTTCCAGCTGTCTATGGCACTCTTTAACATATTTTACTGTGTCCCAGATGACGATTGCGCCTCCTTTGTCTGCCGGGCGTATAGTTATTTGGTTTTCCTCCTGTAGTTGTTTTATAGCTGTTACTTCTTTCCTGGTTAAATTGTTCCGTATTTTAGTAGAGGTGTCCAATTTTCTCACTTCATTCTCTACTGCTATCCTAAAGGCGTCCATTTCGCTGCTGACTTCCTGCGGAGGATAAAATGTTGACTTCTTTTTTAAATTGGAGTGCAAATAGTGACTATCCATTGTTGATTTCTTTTCTATTGGATTCCTGATGAAAAACTTCTTTAAGCACAGATTTCTGATGAACTTCTTTATTCCAATGTATGTATCGAATTTGCTGGCTTTTTTAGATGGGGCGAATTTTAACCCTTTGTTTAGAAGTCTTTCTTAGTCTGTGGTGAGTGTTATATCACTTAAGTTTATTATAGCTGTATCTAATAATTGTTGGTTATTCCCGTCCTTTTCTTCCGAATTGGTGTCTCCTCCAGATCTATGAGCTCGTTTTCTATGTCTAGTTCTCTTTTTCTTTGTTTTTTTTGGCTTCCATTCTGTGTTAGCATTAGTTGTGGGCTTGGTGTATATACTCTGTTCTGAGACGTGTTCTTTGGGGACTTAATGTGTGGGATTTTTCTTGATGCGTTTTCTGAGGGTCTTCTCTCAGTGTTTGATGTACTTGGGCTGCTATTGTAATTTCGTTCCTTTTCTTCTCCTGGTTTGGTATATTCAAAATTTCTGCCTGTTGGGGTCGGATGGGTTGTTTTATTTGTGGTTCTGGTTCCTTCTGTGGTTCTGATGATCTTTCTTGTGGATGGTACCTTGGTTTGTAATGGTGGTGGTAGTTCAGCAATCCAATCAGTCAAAAAAGATTGGAGAGGCGGGAACCACATCACAAAGATGTCACGCATAGAAAGTAGAAACATTTACGAGTTCCAATCAATAGCACCATATGGCTTAAACTCAGAGATGGAGATCTTTGGCTTCCTTTGAGTATTATTTTCCCCATCATATAGATTTTATCACATCTTTGCATCAAAATCTTTTATCATCATTTTTTATCATACAATTTTACCATAATTTTTATAACATTTCTATAATTTTTATAATTATTATTATTATTATTATTTTTATTAATATTGATATTGTTTTTAATAATATTGATATTTTTTATTTTAATATTAATATTTTAATGTTATATTTCATTTATTTGTATTGATTTTTATTATTTTTAATTTATTTATTATTTTTTTATTTAATGTTATTTTATTTTTCTATATTTATATATATATATATATATATTTTATATTTTTTTATATTTCTATTTTTATTTTATTTTTATTATTTATTTTTATTTTCATTTTTATTTTTATTATTATTATTATTATTGTTATTTTTATTTATTATTTACTATTTTTTATCTTACTCAATATTATTTTAGTATTCCTATCTTTAATGATTCCTATCCTTATAACACATGGTGACCATACGACCAGACTAGAATATTCACCATGATATAATATCCATTCATTTATACTCATGCGTACACCTACACAGTCTCTTCCAAATACAACACCTCATTCTCCCTATATAGCCACATAGACTCACCCCACACTTATATATACTCATACACACTGATTCATATAGTAAATTATGACTCTGATCACCATTCATTTACTAATCATACCCATCCAGACAACTCCATTCCTGATCTTCCATTCACACACCTGTCTATGTCCAAATGGTCCTAACCGGGTTTTGGCTCAAACTACCTTTTCCCGCCAAATTTGCTCATATATAAGCACCTACACTCATTGCATACTTCATGATCACTGAGGAAGGTCCTAGGCGGACCGAAACGCGTCTGATCCATACACAGATAATATTAGCACCATCAGCGAAGCACTCTGCAACTCACTCTACTGCACCGGGACCCAGACCAACATCACAGCTGTATTTCCACCGCACTCACCGCTCCTCCACATAGGCACCAGACCTAGGAGCGGGCGTTCCCACTTAAGACCTACATCTGGACTCCGGGACGTGCTCCCTTGCACCTGGATCCTGCGCCGCTGGGCTCGACATTACCACCGAGGACTGCCATATCCTCTGACTCCAGCAGCGCTGCAACCGGACTCTGCATCGTTGCACCCGACACCATCTTTGAGGACTGCCATATCCTCCAACTCCACTACTGCCCAGCTCCAGGACCACTGGAACCTGACCCTGCACCGCTGTACCCGACTCCAACACTGAGGACCGCCACATCCTCCATCTAAGGGTAAGCGGTACTGTATGCCGGCCTGACTTCATCTCATGACAGCCGCCGTGCTGTGATTTGTCATTGACAGCTGCCGTGCTGCCTATATTCACCTTATCATACAGCCGCCGCGCTGTTGTGACCCAGAGGGGCGGTGGATTCAGCTAAACCTATTGACTATACTTGTCTATTGAACTGAGCTGCTCTTTGCACGAACAGTGGGCTCCAAATAGGGGGCCTCCAGTGCCTGCAAGTGCACTGCAGGCGATCTTACCACACTCCACTGGTACTAATTATTATCTGGACATATATCACACTTGCCGCATATGTTTTATTAATTCTAACTTAGGCAACTTACTGTATCTGATTAGTGTAATTGCCTTAGTGAGTGCAAGGATCCTGCACTCCCATTTTATGTAATTTTATACTGTAGCTCAATAAAATTATTATTTTTCATATCTTGGACATAGACATTGATTGATTTGATACAGAGTCACACCACATCTTTCACCTCCATAGTTTCACACCTCTACATAGTCACATTCTAACTAACCCACAATACATTTTCAACCCCCATCCTCTAAACCACAAGCAGATTAACTATATTGTCACTCTCATTCATTCTCTTCTCACTCATTCACACATTTATATACATACACATTGACATACTCATAAATACATACACCCACCCAATACAGCCCAACACACTCATAGCATATCTAGCCCTGGAGAAGAAACCAAACCACTGATTGTCTATTTCTACGGATAGTAAGCTATTCGCAAAAGTACGGGCCAGGCGGTTAGCTAGGGTTATTAGTCAAATAATAGGGGAGGAGCAGAAGGGTTTCATTCCAAGGAGGAATATGTATGGAAATGTTAAAAAAAGTGTTTTGGAATATGCAGACAGAAGGGGGGGGGGGGGGGGGGGGCGTTCCATCGTGTCCCTTGACACCAATAGAGCGTTTGACAGGGAGGAATGGGTCTGTTTAAAGTGTTAAAAGCATTTAATTTGGGAGATTTTATTCGAGGGGTCCAAACTATTTTCAGCACACCTATACAAGGCTCCTTCTGGCACTCTGACATCAGCGCCATTTGTCTGCAGCACCGCCCGGCTTATGAATATCCATCCCCTCCCTCCTCAGTGGAGTCCAGTACAGAGCGGGGAGGAGAGGAACAGTCGGAGGGAGGGGATGAATATTCATAAGACGGGCAGTACGGCGGACGAGTGGCGCTGACGTCAGAGTGCCAGAAGGAGCCTTGTAACCCCGCCCATGCCAGTTATCTTTTTTGTGGAAATGCAAATGATCTGCTAACGGGTGAACAGCGGGATGGATCCGGGCATGGTAGGCAGCAAATTGATCAGTGTTACGACAGTTTTCCTTTAACCCCTTAAGGACCACGGGTTTTTCCGTTTTTGCACTTTAATTTTTTCCTCATCACCTTCTAAAAATCATAACCCTTTCAATTTTGCACCTACAGACTCATATTTTTTGCGCCACCAATTGTACTTTGTAATGATATCAATCAACCCAGAAAAAAATATTTGTGAGGCAAAATTGGGAAAAAAAATTTGGGGGCTTCCGATTCTAAGCAGTGCACTTATCAGTATAAATGACACCATATATTTATTCTGTAGGTCCATACGGTTACAATGATACCCAATTTATATAGGTTTTATTTTACTAAAAAAAAAATTATAACTATATGCACCAAAATTAGTATGTTTAAAATTGTCCTATTCTGACCCCTATAACTTTTTTATTTTTCGGTTTATGGGGTGGTATGGCCTCATTTTTTTTTGCGCCACGATCTGAAGTTTTTATCGGTTCTATGATTGTTTTGATCAAACTTTTTGTACACTTTTTATACATTTTTTTAGGGTATACAAAGGAACCAAAAATATGCGATTTTGGACATTTGAATTTTTTTACGTGTACGCCATTGACCGTGGGGTTTAATTAACCTTATATTTTTATAGTTTGGACATTTATGCACGTGACGATACCACATGTATTGTTGATATATTGTTTGAATGGAATTTGGGAAAAGGGGGGTGATTTGAACTTTTAATAAAGAAGGGGTTAATGTGTGTGTTTTTAAACTTTTTTTTATTTTATTTTTTCCATTTTTAGTCCCCTTAGGGGACTTTTTAGGAGGAATCATTAGATTCCTCATACAGATCAATGTGGTTCCATAGAACCACATTGATCTGTGTGCTCTGCGCTCGATTGATAAAGCCTGGTCCTGTCAGGCTTTATCATTCACAGCACAGCAGCCAACACAGGAGCAGAGGTAAACCCTCTGGCTACCTCAGACCGGACCACCAGGGAGCAGTTAAAGGTACCTTTAGACGCCGCTGTCAGCTTTGACAGCGGCGATCTAAAGGGTTAATAGCTGTCCGCAGAGATCGCCACATGTCCGCTATTAACGCCGGCCCTCAGCTACAAGAATTAGCTGGAGGCCGGCTGGTATGGCGTGAGCTCGAGTCGGGAGCCCGTGCCATACCTGCTCATAGGCACAGGGACAAGTATACATATCCACGGTCGTTAAGGGGTTAAAGGGAGTTTTTCATTCACACCTATTTGGGGTAATGAGCATTAAAAAGAGTTTGGTAAAATCACAAAATTCACAGATTGGGGAGGAAAGGGTATAAGTATGGTGTGTCAACTTTTTTGAGGAGGGGAAGTTGAAGAAATGGCCACAGGCAAAGTAAGTAAAACATTTTTTGGGGTATTTTCAAATAAGGGATGCATATTTAAGGCATAAAGAAAATGAGATATGGATATTGCATCACATCCTATTTTGGATTTTGTGATGGAGTCACGGAGTAGAGTGATGAGTTTATTGGCAAAAGTATACAAAATGATTATCACATGTAAGGGGGAAGAAATAGAAATGGAAGAAAGATTTGGGGGAAATAAGAGAGGAGGATTGGTATAAAATAGTCCTTAATATCAAGCATTCATCGGTGAATTAAAATCACCGCATTTCCCTTTTTAAAAGTGGTGCACCGGTTACACTACTGAAACAGGATGCAGTCAGTATGTGCAAAATGCAAGAAGGATGATGCAGATCTTTTGCATATGTTGTGGGGGATGCACAAAGGTGCAGGATTTCTGGAAGAAAGTATATGTGAAAATTGAGGAAGATTTTCAAGTAAAACTTCAGTATAGTGGGAAATGTGCAATATTGGGATTCAATGTTTCAAGCGGGGATAAAAATGAAATGATAATTAATGTTACCTGCACTGGCAAAAATTGTTATCTTGAGGAAGTGGATAACTCCGTCCCCCCGAACAACTAATGAATGGATAGCACTAGTGAATAAAGTTCAAATACTTTAACTTTAGACAATAGTCTAAGTTGGTGAAGTGAAATTAGAAAAATATTTAAATAAAACTATTGATTAGAAATAGAAAACAGAAAATTGGCATGTGCGTATGTATTCACCCCCTTTGTTAGGAAGCCCATAAAAAGCTCTGGTGCAACCATTTACCTTAAAGGGGTACTCCGGTGAAAACCTTTTTTCTTTTAAATCAACTGGTGGCAGAAAGTTAAACATATTTGTAAATTACTTCTATTAAAAAATCATAATCCTTCCTGTACTTATTAGCTACTGAATACTACAGAGGAAATTCTTTTCTTTTTGGAATTCTCTCTGATGACATAACGAGCACAGTTCTCTCTGCTGACGTTATTATAATTATAATAATAATAATAATAACTCTTTATTTATTGTTGTCCTTAGTGGGATTTGAACCCAAGTCCACAGCACTGCAAGGCAGCAGTGCTAACCACTGAGCCACCATGCTGCCCTCAGCATACATCTCCTATGCACGGTTGCTAAAATAGACAGAGATGTCAGCAGAGAACACTGTGCTCATGATGTCATCAGTGTTCCAAAAAGAAAGGAATTTCCTCTGTAGCATTCAGCAGCTAATACGTACTGGAAGGATTAAGATTCTTTAATAGAAGTAATTTACAAATATGTTTAACTTTCTGCCACCAGTTGATTTAAAAGAAAAAAGGTTTTCACCGGAGTACCCCTTTAACCCCTTAAGGACCAAGGACGTACCGGTACGTCCTTGGTCCTGCTCTTCTGATATAACGCGGGGTTACACAGTAACCCCGCGTCATATCATGGCGGGCCCGGCGTCATAGTGAAGCCGGGACCCGCCTCTAATAGCGCGCAGCGCCGCGCGCTATTAACCCTTTAGCCGCGCGCTCAAAGCTGAGCCGCGCGGCTAAAAGTGAAAGTTCCCGGCTAGCTCAGTCGGGCTGTTCGGGATAGCCGCGGCTAATCGCGGCATCCCGAACAGCTGACAGGACAGCGGGAGGGCCCCTTCCTGCCTCCTCGCTGTCCGATCGCCGAATGACTGCTCAGTGCCTGAGATCCAGGCATGAGCAGTCATCCGGCAGAATCGTTGATCACTGGTTTCTTATGAGAAACCAGTGATCAACATAGAAGATCAGTGTGTGCAGTGTTATAGGTCCCTATGGGAAGATCATTTATCCCCTATTAAAAGTTTGAATCACCCCCCTTTTCCAATAAAAAAAAAAAACACAGTGTAAATAAAAATAAAAATAAACATATGTGGTATCACCGCGTGCGGAAATGTCCGACTTATAAAAATATATCATTAATTAAACCGCTCGGTCAATGGCGTGCGCGCAAAAAATTTCCAAAGTCCAAAATAGTGCATTTTTGGTCACTTTTTATATCATTTAAAAATGAATAAAAATGATCAATAAGTCCTATCAATGCAAAAATGGTACCGTTAAAAACTTCAGATCACGGCGCAAAAAATGAGCCGTCATACCGCCCCATACACGGAAAAATAAAAAAGTTATAGGGGTCAGAAGATGACAATTTTAAACGTATTAATTTTCCTGCATGTAGTTATGATTTTTTCCAGAAGTCCGACAAAATCAAACCTATATAAGTAGGGTATCATTTTAATCGTATGGACCTACAGAATACATATGAGGTGTCATTTTTACCGAAAAATGTACTACGTAGAAACGGAAGCCCCCAAAAGTTACAAAACAGCGTTTTTTTTTTTCAATTTTGTCGCACAATGATTTTTTTTCCCGCTTCACCATAGATTTTTGGGCAAAATGACTGACGTCATTACAAAGTAGAATTGGTGGCGCAAAAAATAAGCCATCATATGGATTTTTAGGTGTAAATTTGAAAGAGTTATGATTTTTTAAAGGCAAGGAGCAAAAAACGAAAATGCAAAAACGGAAAAACCTCCGGTCCTTAAGGGGTTAAGAAGTCACATTAGTGAAATGATGTCCACCTGTTTGCAATCTAAGTGTCACATGATCTTTCATTACATATACAAACCTTTTTTGAAAGGCCCCAGATGCTGCCACACCTAAGCAAGAGGCATCAGTAACCAAACACTTCCATGAAGACCAAGGAACTCTCCAAACAAGGGACAATGTTGTTGAGAAGTACAAGTCAGGTTGGTTATAAAAAATATCCAAATCTTTGATTATCCCCAGGAGCACCATCAAATCTATCATAACCAAATGGAAAGAACAACAACAAGAACAGCAAACTTGCCAAGAGACGGCGGCCCACCAAAACTCACGGACTGGGCAAGGAAGGCATTAATTAGAGAGGCAGCAGAGACCTAAGGTAACCCTGGAGAAGTTGCAGAGTTCACAGCAGAGACTGGAGGATCTGTACATAGGACGACAATAAGCTGTACGCTCCATAGAGTTGGGCTTTATGGCAGACTGGCCAAAAGAAAGCCATTACTTCCAGCTAAAAACAAAAAGGCACGTTGTGAGTTTGTGAAAAGGCATGTGGAAGACTCCCAAAATGTATGGAGGTAGGTGCTCTGGTCTGATGAGACTAAAACTGAACTTTTCGCCCATCAAAGAAAACGCTATGTCTGGCACAAACCCAACATCACACCACCCAAAGAACACCATCCATGTTTTTCGGCAGCCAGGACTGGGAAACTGGTCAGAGTTGAGGAAAAGATGGATGGTGCTAAATACAGGGATATTCTTGAGCAAAACCTGTACTACTCCGTGCATGATTCGAGGCTAGGACGGAGGTTCAATGACCCCAAACACACTGCTAAAGCAACACTTGAGTGGTTTAAGGGGAAACATGTAAATGTGTTGGAATGGCCGAACCAAAGCCCAGATCTCAATCTAATCGAAAATCTGTGGTCAGACTTAAAGATTGCTGTTCACAAGCGCAACTTGAAGAAGGTGGAGCAGTTTTGCAAGTAAGAATGGGAAAAATACAAGTGGTAAGATGTGGCAAGCTCATAAAGACTTATCCAAAGCAAATTGGAGCGGTGATTGCCGCAAAAGGTGGCTCTACAAAGTATTGACTTTAGGGGGGTTAATAGTTATGCACATTGATTTCTGTTATTTTGTCCTATTTGTTGTTTGCTTCACAATAAATAAATAAAAAAACATCTTCAAAGTTGTAGGTATGTTCTGTAAATTAAATTCCAGGTTGTGAGGCACCAGAATACGAAAAAAGTCAAGGGGGGGAATACTTTTGCAAGGCACTGTATAATGTTTTTCTGATTTAGGGAAGAAGTTGGTATGGTAGATGGGCTCATTTCCCCTCCATGAATACTGCCACACTTAGACATTTTTGATGGAGTTAGTGAATTATGATGGGATAATACCATAACACAATTTGGATTTAACAGGTGGATTGTTGATTTTAAGGATTCCATCCAGAACTTTTTGTATGTTAGGAACTTAATATCTTTAGATTTATAATTACTCAATTTATTTACCTTTTTATTTTTAAGAAAGAAAGGAGAATACAATCACATTCCTTTTTTATTTCTGATATTATGGAATTCTGTTTTATGGATTATGGAATTTGTCTGCAGGAAAGGAATAGAACTCCAAAAGGAGACCAATTCTCACTGTACTTAAAATCCAAGGGCTGGAAGATATCTGGACAGATTCCTTCCCCATTACTGGAATTGTGGCATAATTATTCAGCATCCTTGGGGCAGTAATTCCTATTGGGGTTAAACAGAAATCCCCTCCCCTTGCTAGGGAGCTTAAATGGGCACTTTCAGATATGAAACCTTTTTTTTTTTTATGTTGTACATCTTGGCAAAACAATATTTTTTTTTAATATACATCTTTATAAAAAAAAAAAAAAAAAAGGCACATTTTATTAAAGAAAACTGCTTTTGAACATACCACCACTAGGGGTCCCATACCTCCTGGGACACTGTTGAGTCCCACAGCAACATTAGGGTGTCCAAGGGTCATGGACACAAGATGGCTGATTGAAAAGGCTGCAGGAGGAACACAGCCTGCAGCAACACTACTGTAACACAGAGTTCTACCAAACATTTACAAATGCTGTAGGCACATAGCTGAAGGCAACAATGCTGTCAAAATAGTTATCCAAACACTGTACCTCCAACAATTCCAAAACTACAAGTCCCAGCATTACAGGACTGCCTAAGGATGACACACATGAATGGCATAGGAAGATGTAAGTTATACACTCACCATATTGTACAGGCAATTTCCAATAATCATTGTGTGTGTGTGTGTGTGCGCGCGCGCGCATAGCAAAAAACCACAAAGGAAAGGGTTACTGAGCAGGGCTGCTAGGCTCCCAGAGTCACCAGAGTGATACCCCTTTAAGGAAAGTAGGTGGAGAGATAGGTGACTGAGGCAACCACAGTGGTGCTATAACAGAGATAGCTACTGTAATAAATCTATAGGACTAGGTCACAGTGCCCTGATAACAGAGCCCCCCCCATAATTAAGTACAACGCGTTTTGGTCTAAGGGACGTTAAAGGGGTACTTCACCCCTAGACATCTTATCCCTGATCCAAAGGATTAGGGATAAGAGGTCTGATCGTGGGGGTCCCCAGTGGGAGGATCCCCTCTGCACCAGGCATTCGTTTAGAGCATCGGGTGCACAAGACTGAAGATAGTGACAGCAGACATAGATGATTTGACTTACTGACTTGTGGCTGTAATTTAGGCTTGAGGCCTCCAGATGTGCTGGACACTGGCTCTGAGACGTCTGGACTGGACCTCAGGATCTAAGAGCAATGAATGATCAAAGAGAGAGATTGCAGCTCCTCCCTACCTTATAAAGGGGAGCTGTGCAAGGAGCCCATAGGCTAGCTGCAGGTCATCTGGTCACCTGGTGCTCTCTGGGTAACAAAACATGTGACATCACGGCCCTCTCGTGACATCACGGCCACACACCCTCAATGCACGCCCCCTCCCATAGACTTGCATTGAGGGGATGTGGCTGTGAAGTCATGAGCAGGCGTGGCCATAACGTCACGAGCCTCCGCCATGCTTTGGTTAGGGGATAAGATGTCTAGGGGCGGAGTACCCCTTTAAGAATAGATAGATGATCAGATTTTAAGAAGGGGTCATCCAAGGATCCCTGACCTGGAGCTCCTGTGAAGTGCGGTCCTGATTGTGCTTGCAAATAAAGAGGGTCTGTAAAAAAAGGACCCATTTACAGCTTCAGGCAAAGGTACAGAAAGTGTATGAGAGATCTAAGGATGGGTTCTGTAAGACTATGTATTGCATTAATTAGTGTTCTTGTTATGCATTCTATTCTAATGTGCCTGGTGTAGTCTGCCATCAAGTGGGGTTCAGCAAAGTGGGAGAATTAATCCCCTATCCGTGGGATACAGGCTATATGTGTGATCATGGGGGGGGTCTGATCAGTGGGAAGAGGTTAATTCACATTTGTTTTTACATTTTATTAACAATTTTTTAGTCTCCATAGGAAAATATTACCTGCAATATTTCAATTGCTTGCACTGATCAATGCAGTGCCATAGTACATGTAGTGACCCTCCAGCCATCCTGGATCGGGACCTCGTGATTTTCCCGATTGGCAATGCTGGGCTAATGGCAACCTAATTTAAGCACTTTTAATGCCGCAATCAACTTTGAACATCTAAAAAGTGCCAATGTAGGCCATGAGCCCGGTACAAAGCGTGCTCGGCTCCTGAGCCTGCGGAATAGACTGAGTGCGGACTAGGAGCATATGTTCTATACAAGCACTTAACAAAAAAAAAAAAGACAGACACTGTGTGGGCTGGTTCTACACTGCGTTTTTGTTTAATGTATCTGGTTTCTAAAACTTGAAAATGAGGAAAAAAACTAATGTGATGTCCCAGTATGGGATATGCATCTCACAGTCCTATCAGCTTGAGTCCCTGCACGTCCCCAGGGCTCACCTGCAGTGTACCCCCATAATGTAATTAGTTGTATATTATGTGTAAAGGACCTTTGATCGCATGATACTGTTGTCACATGTTAAAGTGACATGTTTTGTTACCCAGAGAGCACCAGGTGACCAGATGACCCACAGCTAGCCTATGGGCTCCTTGCACAGCCCCCCTTTATAAAGGTAGGGAGGAGCTGCAATCGCTCTCTTTGATCATTCATTGCTCTTAGATCCTGAGGTCCAGTCCAGACGTCTCAGAGCCAGTGTCCAGCACAACTGGAGGCCTCAGGCCTAAATTACAGCCACAAGTCAGTAAGTCAAGTCATCTCTGTCTGCTGTCACTATCTTCAGTCAAGTCTATTATAGTCAGCGTGGCTGTCCCAAAGTCTGTCAAAGTCATTACAAGTCCCAGCAAGCTGCGAGGTCCCCTGTGTTACTGGTCACCTCTCTGGGATCCTGGCCCAGCTGTAAAGACTGTTACCATCTGTCTACCTCAGTAAAGCTACCATTAACCTAACCTGGCCTTGGACTCTTATTTACCCTGCCTCACTATGGGTGACTATCGGTGCTACTGTTCGGGTGGTTCTCGGTAAAACTTCGCCCTGGCGTCATGAACATTTAGGGGTTAACACCATCTACCCCTGGGCTACAGCATCTGCCACATACACCTCACATCGCACCCCGGTGGCACAACACACTAATATGTTAACGAACTCTAAAACATAGAAACATTGCTGCAGTCTCTTCACAGAGCTGAACAACATGGATGTTATTAGTCAGAGCCGCGCCAATCTAATATTAACGGCTTATCCTAGGACAGACCATCAATTTGTCCAGATAACCCCTTTAAGGTGTAACGTTTACACTTTCATATATTAAATTATTTCTAGCATTTGTGGCATGTGACCATAGAGACAATCAATGACACCAGACATCATAAACAAAGATCTTTAATCAGTTTATAGAACTACATTGTCCAGATTATAAAAGATCAAAAGGGTTGTATGAGACTAAGAAAAAAAAAAAGTCTTATTTTCCCAGAAACAGCGCCACCCTGTCTATGGGTGGTGTCCGGTACTGCAGCTGAGGCTCCTTCTCGAAATCATAAGAGAGTGGTGCTGTATCTGGAAAAAATCAAGTAGACCCTAGATCTCATATGACCCATTTAAAGGGGTACTCCGGTGAAAACTTTTTTTTCTTTTAAATCAACTGGTGGCAGAAAGTTAAACAGATTTGTAAATTACTTCTATTAAAAAAATCTTAATCCTTCCTGTACTTATTAGCTGCTGAATACTACAGAGGAAATTCTTTTCTTTTTGGAATTCTCTCTGATGACATCACGAGCACAGTTCTCTCTGCTGACGCTATTATAATTATAATAACTCTTTATTTATTGTTGTCCTTAGTAGGATTTGAACCCAAGTCCCCAGCACTGCAAGGCAGCAGTGCTAACCACTGAGCCACCATGCTGCCCTTAGCATACATCTGCTATGCACGGTTGCTAAAATGGACAGAGATGTCAGCAGAGAGCACTGTGTTCGTGATGTCATCAGTGTTCCAAAAAGAAAGGAATTTCCTCTGTAGCATTCAGCAGCTAATACGTACTGGAAGGATTAAAAAACATTTTAATAGAAGTAATTTACAAATATGTTTAACTTTCTGCCACCAGTTGATTTAAAAGAAAAAAAAGGTTTTCACCGGAGTACCCCTTTAAGACATCTTCAAGTATAAGACTGCCATCTGATCATCACATCCCTATACAAGACCATGGCATCTTGGGTGGTCAGCTCAAGGAAGTTTTAAAGGGGTACTCCGATTTAAAAAAAATTTTTTGTTTTCCATCGGAGTACCCCTTTAAAACTTCTTTGAGCTGACCACCCAAGATGCCATGGTCTTGTATAGGGATGTGATGATCAGATGGCAGTCTTATACTTGAAGAAGTCTTAAAGGGGTACTCCGGTGAAAACCTTTTTTTTCTTTTAAATCAACTGGTGGCAGAAAGTTAAACAGATTTGTAAATTACTATTAAAAAAATCTTTACCCTTCCAGTACATTTTAGCAGCTGTATGCTACAGAGGAAGTGTTTTTCTTTTTGAATTCCTTTTTTGTGTTGTCCACAGTGCTCTCTGCTGACACCTGATGCCCGTATCAGGAACCGTCTAGAGCAGGAAAAAATCCCCATAGCAAACCTATGCTGCTTTGGACAGTTCCTGACACGGACAGAGGTGTCAGCAGACAGCAGTGTGGTCAGAGAGAAAAGAAATTCAAAAAGAAAATAATTTCCTCTGTAGTATACAGCTGCTAAAAAGTACAGGAAGGATAAAGATTTTTTTAATAGAAGTAATTTACAAATCTGTTTAACTTTCTGGCACCAGCTGATTTAAAAAAGAAAAATGTTTTCCATCGGAGTACCCCTTTAATATACATATTATACAAAACATGGAGACACATATACAAGCAAGAGTAATGGAAAACTGAAGCAGATTGCGGTTTTTACAGTGCATAAAAGCAAAAAAGTTACCTGATCAGCTGATATGGGCAATTGTTCGTTTTTTTACAAAATTCACTCTTTTATTTCTAGCTGTTTTACCACTTTATCTCTTCTAAAGGAGAACGCTACCCTAAACTTATCAAGGATTCTGCTTTGGAGATGGCCAGGAACTCATATCCCATGGAAAGTAAAGGAGAACTGTTTAGGGCAGTGTTTCCCAACCAGTGTGCCTCCAGCTGTTGCAAAAGTACAACTCCCAGCATGCCAGTCCTGGCATGCTGGGAGTTGTAGTTTTGGCACAGCTGGAGGCACACTGGTTGGGAAGCACTGGTTTAGAGCCTAGTTGTTAAAGCTGAATACAGACAATATCCGATGCTGGAAGATCCCTCTGAACATAGCACGAATTTGATGATTTATTTTTATAGAAACCAGCAGATCCTACTTTTTTTTTTTTTTATTAACATAGGACCATAGACTTGGTTTTAAGTAGGTTTAAAGGGGTACTCCACTGAAAAATTTTTTTTTTTTAAATCAACTGGTGCCAGAAAGTTAAACATTTGTAAATTTCTTCTATTAAAAAAAAATCTTAATCCTTCCAGTACTAATTAGCTGCTATTTGCTCCGCAGGAAGTTCTTTTCTTTTTAAATTTCCTTTCTGTCTGACCACAGTGCTCTCTGCTGACACCTCTGTCCATTTTAGGAACTGTCCAGAGTAGGAGAAAATCCCCATAGCAAACCTATCCTGCTCTGGACAGTTCAAAAAATGGACAGAGGTGTCAGTAGAGAGCACTGTGGTCAGGCAGAAAGGAAATTCAAAAAGAAAAGAGCTTCCTGTGGAGCATATAGCAGCTGATAAATACTGGAAGGATTAAGATTTTTTAATAGAAGTAATTTACAAATCAGTTTAAGTTTTTGGCATCGGTTGATTTAAATAAAAAAAAAAAAAATGTTTTCCAGTGGAGTGTCCCTTTAAACTTTGTACCCTCTTTTCTTAATTTATGATACAGTAGTTATAGCTCCATTTTTTCTGATTCAGAACTCTCAAAGTTATATGATAACATTTTATCGGCCAGTAGCCACAACTAGGGGGAGATAAAGAGCTCATTGCATACTGTTTACACATTGAACTCAAACAACACTAACATAACACTACAGTACAGTAAACTAGCCCTGGTGGTGGCCACAACAATGTTATACTTTAAAGTGTAACTACTATATCGTGGGGATAGGATACATTTATTTTAAAAACACCTGCCCATAGTCCCCATAGACTTGCATGGGACTTCTGGCAATTTCATGGACCACTCACTATATCAGCATGCTATAGAGTTGCTGGGAATTGTACAAGTGTATCCTGCCGCTGCAACAACATAATAGTTACAATTTAAAAAGGAAGCTGTCAGCAGTTTTTAGGGAGTATAATGATACCTCCTGTTGTAGGACAGAGAAAGTTGTTGTTTGCTGTCCAGGTCATCGCTATGGCAAGTGTACAAGGAGGTGGGCTCTTCTGCTTAGGTACCCAGATTTCTCTATATTGAGATCTCTCATGGTGTAGTGGTCTCCAGACTGGAGTTGTCAATCATAGCTGAAAAGAGTTTATGGTTAAAAGGGGCACTCCACTGGAAAAAAAAAAATTGTTTAAATCAACTGGTGCCAGAAAGTTAAACAGATTTGTAAATTACAGAAAAAACAAAGAGCACATATGTGCACTCACCGATAGGCAGAGACAGTCTCTTCTGGAAGTCCGGTAACGACATGCCGGGTCACGGCATAGGCACTGGTGTATGGCGCTCGGATGCTACGCCGGCAGTTTCGCACGTAAGTGCATGCTTCTTCCGGCCTCATCGAGGCCGGAAGAAGCACGCACTTACATGCGAAACTGCCGGCGTAGCATCCGGGCGCCATACACCAGAGCCTATGCCGTGACCCGGCATGTCGTTACCGGACTTCCAGACGAGACTGTCTCTGTCTATGGTGAGTACACGTACGTGCTCTTCGTTTCTTCTGTATTTGATGCTTTATGCTTGTGTATGTGCACCCCGCAGGAGACACTGAGACAGGTCGCCGAGGGTCGTTTTTGCAGGTCGTAGGAGGGGATATTGGTTCCCGAGTGCTCTCCCCGTTTTCTAGCTTCATTTCTTAGATTTGTAAATTACTTCTATTAAAAAAATCTTAATCCTTCCAGTACTTATCAGCTGCTGTTATGATCCACAGGAAGTTCTTTTCTTTTTGAATTTCCTTTCTGCCTGACCACAGTGCTCTCTACTGACAACTCTGTTCTTTTTAAGAACTGTCCAGAATAGGAGTAAATCCCCATAGAAAACCTATCCGGCTCTGGACAGTTCCTAAAATGGACAGAGGTGTCAGCAGAGAGCACTGTGATCAGGCAGAAAGGAAATTCAAAAAGAAAAGAACTTCCTGTCGATCATAACAGCTGATAAGTACTGGAAGGATTAAGCTTTTTTTTAATAGAAGTCATTTTAATTTTTCTGGCACCAGTTGATAAAAAAATAAATAAAAAAAAATACCTGTTTTCCAGTAGAGTACCCCTTTAAGCTATCAATACAGACCCCACCTCCTTGGCACTTGCCATAGCAGCAGCCAGGACATCAAACAACTTTTATGACTGCAACACACAATATCATTACCCTCCTATCCTTGACCTCTGTATAGGGCTGTTAGCAGTTTTCAGGGTATAAAACTTCAGATTCCTTTCAACTTCACAATATTTATTTGGAGTTATGTACCAGAAACGGTAAAGGAGTTCCAATCTTAAAATCAGAGCAGCTCAGAGTTACTTTCTGACAAAAACCAGCACCACACCTGTCCTCGGGTTGTGTGTAGTATTACATCTCTGCCCCATTCATGAGATTTTACAATAAATAACAAGTGGCAACATGTTATATTTGGTAAAGTCATTTTCCTCGCCATCCCTGGGAGACGTTCCTGCCCACAGGGATGGTGAGGATCTGAAGTTAGAAAGTGTCCCGGACCAGCCCCGTAAGTAGCCCCCTAGGTGGGAAGCTATACTGACCTGGTCCTGTCATCTGCGCTGTATTCACACCCCCTCTGAGTGATTGACAGTCCGTCACCACTCTGCTCCCTAAGCAGACAGGAGTATAGTGACGACGCTGGCCGAGCCCGGGCTGTCAATCACACTGAGGGGGCGTGATTCCAGCGCAGCTGACAGGACTAGGTAAGTATAGCTCCCACTCAGGGGACTACTTATGAGGCCCACGGGGGAAGACTTACTAACTTCATAGCCTCATATCAGCGAGATGATTGGTTCCCTTTAAAGGAGAACTCCAGACCATAAAAATGGTCCCCCATAGTGCTGGCAAGCGGCTCCGGTCTCCGCCGCATCCACTTCCTGGTTGCCGGTGGTCGGATGAATCAGCCAATCACCAGCTGCAGCGCAGTCCGACACGGCCGGCGATAGGCTGAGCAGCAGTGTGAAAACGCTTCCGGACACAAAATTCTTCACTACACCGGCACCTGCGGCCGGGCCGAAAACGTCACACTGCTGCTCAGCCTAGCGCCGGCCGAGTCGGACTGCGCTGCGGCTGGTGATTGGCTGATTCATCCAACCACCGGCAACCAGGAAGTGGATTGCAGCGGAGACCGGAGCCGGTTACCGGAGGCCCCGGGGGAGTGGAGGAAGGTATGTACATCTATATTTTTTTACTGCCGGCAATATGGGGGACAATTTTTATGGTTTGAAGTTCTCCTTTAATGGAACCGAGCAGTAGAACCAAAGAAAAACTGAGGTCAGAGTGGCGCTGTTTATGGAAGAAAGCAACTCCTGGACCCCTTAATTCCACAGGAAATAGCCAAATGGTTGCAAGAGGTACAGTTGGCAAGATATTTCTTCTTTGCAGAAAACATTCAACATTACCATTATTATTACGTACAGGAGGCATGGGGGCAGACTAAACCGGAAGTCAATGAGAAAACGATTCAGCCAATTACTGCAAAGCAGGAAGTTATGTCACAGAAGTGGCGGCCATCTTGATAACTTCTTCTGTACAACCCAGTAACATGCAGCAGTAGTTGGTATTTTCTGTAGTGTAAGAGGGAATATCTAGGATTATAAAAAAAAACACAGCTGCTTTCCTCCATAAACAGCGCAACTCTAATCCTTAATTTATGTGCCAGGTCCAGCTCAGGTTCAGTGAAGTGAATGAAGCAGAGTTGTAATACCACACAAAACCTAAGGACAGGTGTGGCACTGTTTTTTGGAAGAAATTAGCTATGTTTTTGTTAAATCCTGTACAGCCTCTTTAAAGGACCTCTTGCATGAAACACATGGTGGGAAAAGAACTAACAGCTCCGATATGTTCCAGGATGAGGAGATGTATTTTACCAAGAAAGGCATTTTTCCCAGAGTAACGCTTTAAATAGAAATACTTTGTTCTGCAGCGAACGATCATTCAAGTAGGTGTCCCCTCTGATGACAAAGCCTCCATTTTGTAGAACCGACACCCCTGATATCACTGGAAAAGTGCACGATGGGTTTGTGGAGAAGCCTCTAGAGATCCAAAAAAAAAAAAAAAAAAAAGGTCAGAAAGGTTCAGAATGTGAATGGAGGGAACAGAATTTTAGCAAATTTATTAAAATACAATAAAAGAAACCAAATCATTGTCCTCTTAATATAGCACCAACATATTCCACAGCGCAGTGTAGAGAGAAATGAAGCTTATGGCAAGTTTATCACCCATATTAAAGGATGCTTGAGATTATATATATATATATATATATATATATATATATATATATATATATATATATATACATATACACATATGGAGGTGCTGGCAGTGTGCTGCTGTATTCTTCTGTTGCTGTATATCTAGCCTAGTAGCGTGCACCTGTAGGCCAGGTCCATATAATAGTTTGGTATCAACTAAAGTGCTGGCTGACTTATTCTTTGTCTGTATTGCACATACGGGGGAGTGGCTACCTCCATGTTGGCCTTGCACCCCACCCACCTCTATCAGGTGTGTATATAAGGTGGCTTGGATGTTCTAGATCCTGCCATGCTTACTGAACTGTTCACACAGAGGCATATTCACAGTGTAGGGTCCGTCCCAGGAGGCTACCTTATCGCGGTGGGACGGTCCAAGCTATTTGACCGCCGGCGGAGACAAATTTGCGAGCTAAGTGCCTCACTATTTCATAGTTTCACATTTGCATCTATTACACCATAGCTGTATAGCTCTCCATGTTTTAACTGCATGTTCATGTTTCACCTATATCCTTGTGCTGGCAGTGTGCTGCTACATTGTTCTGTTGCTGTATATCTAGCCTAGTAGCGTGCACCTGTAGGCCAGGTCCATATAATAGTTTGGTATCAACTAAAGTGCTGGCTGACTTATTCTTTGTGTATATATATATATATATATATATATATATATATATATATATCTATATCTATCTCTATCTCTATATCTATCTATATATATATATCTATCTATGGGGGGAAAAAAAATAAAAAATAAAGATTTAAGATTTCTTTGATTTGTATACTTGGCCAAATGTAACTTGTCTTATTTTTCTGAAAACACACTGGTTATAACCTTGTTCTCCAAATTTGGACCTGCAGCTGTTGCAAAACTACAACTCCCAGCATGCCCGGACAGCCAATGGCTGTCCGGGCATGCTGGGAGTTGTAGTTTTGCAACATCATGCGGTCCACAGTTTGCAGACCACTGCTTTATAAGAAAGCAATAAACTTTCCACAAAAAACAACCGAACTTTCAGACATCAGGTTTCCCCCCCTGACAAGCATATTATATACACACAGATAACACTACCAGTCAGCTTGACATTAACCCCTTAACGGTGTTGTCCAGGAATAGTAAAAAAAACAAAGCTAATTTCTTCCAAAAACAGCCCCACACTCGTGGTATTACAACTTGGCTCCATTTACTTCAATGGAACTGAACTGTAATACCTCACATGACCTGAAGACAGGGGTGGTGCTGTTTTTTGAAAAAAAAAAAAAAAAAAAAATCGGCTCAGTTATTATAATCCTCAACCACCCTTTTAAGGATCCCGTCTGTTTTTACCTACATGACCACACCCTATTTTCCAAATCTGACGTGTCTCTTTTAGGGGTAATTACTTTGACATGCTTTTACTGAGTGAAGCGGTTCTGAGACTGTTTTTTCTTGGTACTTTTTATATTCGTGGTAAATTATTGTTGATACATGCAGTGGTTTTTGTGAAAAACACCAAAATAGTGTGAAAAATTTGAACATATCTGGCATTTTTTTAAATTAGTTTTTTTATGGCGTTCACTGTGCGGTAAAATTGATGTTATCTTTATTGTGTGGGTCGGTACGATTATGGCGATACCCAAAATTTATACCTTTATTTTCTTTTTTCCGCTTTCACAAGAAAATCTTTTTTTTTTTTTTCATTTTTTTGTGTTGCCAATGTTCTGACAGCCATAACTTTTTTCCGACCCTATTGTGTGAGCGCTTACTTTTGCAGGATGAGCTTTTCCTTTTATTGGTAAGAATCAACACCAGCTGACCACACCAGTGTGAAGAAGTACTTAAAACATAACCTTTAATTAATTGTCTAAAACACAAATAATAATGTGCTCTATTATGTGCCGGACAGATAATGTATGATAAAGCAAACAGTTAAAGCGGCTAAAAGGAAATAACATACAATCCGGAGTGCAGCGGTTCAAACCTGCACCTCACCTGTCCCATAGACATGAATGGAGGGGGTGTGGAGTCACATCACTAGGGGGCATGGCCGTGACATCACGTCCCCGTCTCAGAACCCGGACTAGCCCTTTACAGGATCTGTGCTAACATCTTAATGCAAGATGCCAGGACAGTGCTATAAAAATAATGTATCTTTACTTACCTCTTGCGCTCCCCCGATCCCTCTGGTATTGCTGCTCAATCCCCGCTCCAATCCTACATCACATTGCTGCTAAGCCAATCACTGGGCAAGGTGGGATACTGCTGCAGCCAGCTATTCGCTGATCTTTACTCTGACGGATCAACCCCCAGCACCAAGAAGAGGATAGCAGCAGGGACAGAGCAGCGATACCAGGGAAATGCGGGAGGTAAGTAAAGGTTTTTTTTTTTTTTTTAAATAGCAGACAGAATGGGCATATTTATTTTAAACACCCTCCTGCTTGATAACACCTTTAATCTTATACCTGAACAGTTAAATAAAAGTTTATTCCAGTAGATGGCATCCAGTGAACCAATGGTTTGTAATCATATTGTGTTTTCCACGAAAAGTAAAAAAAAAAAAAAAAAGACAGAACTTTGCAAAGCCTTGACTAAAAATATTTTGTGTATAAAGCTCCGTGCGGTCTGGTTGTCTCTTACTCATGTAACATTATTAATCATTCAAGGAAAGATTAGGAAATTAACTTCCGGGTGCTTCCCCACATATCTACAATCCTTGATAGTAAAGTGCTGTGGAATAGATTGCCGCTGTGCCGCTAAAGGTCAATTATTCACATGTAAAAAAAATATATACATAAAGTTTAGTTACAGTCTAGTGTATGCAGAACCTCACCTCTGTTACTCTGCCCCACTGCAGGACGTACTGGGGATCCAATGAGGGGACCAATAGGGACATCTGGGAGGGCGGACAGCATCCCACTCATGTCCAGAGCTGGAAAGAAGGAGACGTTTGTAGCAAAAACACCACAGGAGACATTACAAATCTATACAAATAAACTTCACAACAATAATGAAGAGACACATTCAAATAGAGAGGAGAAACACATTGCTCAGCTGGGCAAGTCTGCCTATTTGTTCCAGTAATTAACCCCCCAATTTCACTTTTGCATGTTTGTTTTTTCCGCATGACTTTTATTTTTCCATCCACAGAGGACTTGTTTTTTGCATGACCAGTCGCACTTTGCAATGACACCTTTTATTTTTACCATAAAATGTATGGTGTAAGCAAAAAAAAAAATTATTTGTTTGGGTTAATTGATAATAAAGCTGACATGTTTTCTTTACTCTGCGGGTCTATACAATTAAAACGATACCCATGGTTACACACTTTTCTATTGTTGTACTGATTTAACCCCTTAAGGACCAGGCCAATTTTATTTTTGCATTTTCTTCGTTTTTTCCTCCTCGCCTTCTTGAAATCATAACTCTTTTATATTTCCATCCACAGACCCTTGTCTGTTTTGTTTTTTTTGCCAGGTCAATTGTCCTTTTAATGACATCGCTCGTTTTACCATAATATGTATGGCGCCACCAAAAAATATTATTTGTGTGGGGAAATTTAAAAAGAAAACATTTTTTAAAGGTTTTGTTCTTACGCTGTACACTTTACGGTAAAAATGACATTTTATTTATTCTGTGGGTAAATATGATTATTTGCTTTTCTAATATTGTACCACTTATAAAAAAAACACACACACACACATTGGAGCAGCCATTTAATGCCCAATGGTTATTTAGTCAGCTCACTATCCTCTATCTGCATCTTCCCACTTATTTACCCTATCTATAACTTTACAATATCTATAACTCACCCTATAACCAAAGCCACAGAGATGGTAGACATTGCTCACCTCCGTTATGACCATGTTGACCAATAGGAAGGTGCTCTGGAGATGTAACCCTTAATGGACCAGTGGGAACCTCCGGGAGGCTAACTTCTTCCTGCTGAAGAATCTCATTCAACTCTCTCTCCAATTCATCTGTGTCCACATCTGGGATAAAGCAAAGCATTTTAGGAGATAAAAGTTTCTGGAATTAATATCACTCCCTGTATAATGAAAGGTTATGTATGCAAATTTCTCTTATACAGGGACCCCTCGACCTACGATGGCCCCGACATACGATCATTTCAACATACGATGGCCTCTCAGAGGCCACCGCATGTTGAATGCAGCATCAACATACGATGCTTTTGTATGTCGGGGCCATCGCGTAAACGGCTATCCGGTAGCGCAGACTGCTTCAGCTGCCCCCGGATAGCCATTTACGGTGCCCCGTGTGGTCCGTTGACGATCACTTGCCTGTCCTCGGGGCTCCGGCGCGTCCTCTTCGGCACTCTCCATCGACGCTGCGCACGCCGTCCCTTCATCCAATAGGAGCGGTGTGCGTAGCGACGTGATGGCGGCGACGGAGAGCGAGGATGCCGGGGAAGCAGAGGCCTTGCCGGAGCGTCGGGGACAGCGAAGGACGACGACATCCTCGGCAGCGGTGACGGTCTGGAGCGGCGGGGACAGGTGAGTACAACGTTCTCTAACAGTGGTCTTCAACCTGCGGACCTCCATATGTTGCAAAACTACAACTCCCAGCATGCCCGGACAGCCGTTGGCTGTCCGGGCATGCTGGGTGTTGTAGTTTTGCATCATCTGGAGGTCCACAGGTTGCAGACCACTGTCCTATACTTTACATTGCACGGATCCCTCAACATGCGATGGTTTCAACAAACGATGGTCCGTTTGGAACAGATTACCATCGTATGTTGAGGGACCACTGTACTTGTTTTAAATAGGTAATCCAGGGAACTCATTAGACACTTATCCCCTATTGATAGGATAGGCCTAGAAGGCTTTTGGCAGTTAACTCCCATAAGGCTATGTCTACACCACATTCGGCAAATGTGCCTCCATGAGCCAAGGGATGTATCCTTATGGATACATTTGGGAAGATGCAGAGCTGTGCTGACTTACAGTGCCTTGCATAAGTATTCACCCCCTCTTGGACTTTACTGTTACAAACTAGAATTCAAAAAGGCTTTTATAGAATTTGCACAACACAACATGCATTGTACTTCGAAAGTGCATTATACCTTTTATTGTGACACACATAATGAAAAAAATAAAAATCAGTCCACATTTTTAACTTTTTCTGCTGACAATCGCCAATGTTTTTACAAAACAGCTGAAGAACATGATTACTTTCAGCTCAACCAAGAATGGAGGGTATCATAGTGTACGCCTACTGATCACAGTTTGTACAGTATGTCTAGCCGAGATCCTAATAACACTGACAGCTGGAAAACACTTATCTTAGAGCAGAAAGAAGAAAAAGAAATGAGCAAACGCACTATTGATAGAACAGAGTTATTTCGGAAAGGGAAGCACCTTACTCACCAAGATCAGTGACTCCTACTCCTGACAGGGTCTGGTTGACGTCATCCTGTAAGTCGCAGAACTGAAAGAAGATAAACAATTTCCTTATACAGTACAAAAAAGATAACAGGATATTCAAGAAATAAATCATAAATAAAAAAGGAAAAATCACCTTATAGGCTTTATTGGACAGGGAGCACATTATCAAGGCCCAAATAATCCAAATAAACTGGTCTCTGTATTCTCTAGCCAAGTAACCCCTCCCCTCAATCAAATGTTATCCAAGTACCCCCAAGACTACAATCTTATATTAGAAGCACAGAATACAGACAAGATACCTCCTGGGGTACATATAGCACATTTCTTTGGGAACCATGACTGATGTTTGGAGGTGTAGTTGACCCTATATTTGGGGACTATGGTAGACAACGGCATGTGACTGGCACTATGGCAAATATTAGGCAAATCTTTAACAGGTTTTGTTGTTATTGAATTTAATAGCCGAGCAGCAGAAGATGGTAGACACAGTGTGGAATAGTCAAGAAACTATCTTGACTATTCACACATACAGTGTCCTGCACATATTTGATCCGCAGGATTTGACACTGTGTTCTGTGTTATGGATTTGACACTGTGTTATTTAGTTTACATTGTACTCTGCAGCATAAAATCTGCAGCTTCAAATCCTGCACATCAAATATGCACAGGCTAATGTATGTGTAACTAGACGCTAAGGGTGTATTCACACGTACAGTATCCTGCACATATTTGATGCGCAGGATTTGAAGCTGTGTTCATTTAGATTATGTAGAACTTTGCTGCATAAAATCTGCAGCTTCAAACTATCTGCATCAAATATGCAAAAGATAATGTACATGTGAATACACTCTTAAAAGGTTATTCCCATCTAATAAAGGTGATAAAATATGACTAGGATGTACCATCCTACTTCTGGGACTCCCACTGTTGATAAGAATGAAGAGAATGCAGTGTTAATGTAGTACTGCACCCGCTTCATAATTTTTTCCTTACATAGCAGCCTCCACCCATCTGGCTGGCATGGCCATATTCTAGTGAATGTGGGGGATGCAGTGCCCCGAAGAGCCAGGAGGCTGAGCATGGATGGGAGGTCGTCAATTTGGGCCTCCAATGATCATAAAGTGATGGTCTATCTTGGCTATCAACTACAGCTGATCACTGAAGGGCTAAAAATAGGAAATTATTTCAAATAAAAGGCTTTAGGCTGGGTTCACACTACGGTATTTCCAGGCAAAATCCGGCCGAAAATTCCGAGTGCAGTCAGCGCATATGGCGCAGAACCCAATAGACAGCAATGCCTTCTGCGCTGATTCCGCCTGAAGACCATTCTTTTGGTGGCGTAATTTCAGCGGCGGAATGTCCCCTGCTGAAATTCTGTAGTGTACACGGTGCAGGGGAATCCCATTGCCAGCAATGGGATTCTACTACACCGGAATTTCCAACCAAAATTCCTCAGCGGAATTCTGAGCAGTAATTCTGTTGTGTGAACCCGGCCTTATTGTTATATGCCATACGGAGATTTATACTTTCTCTTACTATTGATAAGTGCTGGTATCATCATCTTTTGGCTGGTGAACCCCCAGTAGAAATTGTATAAGGGGCCCTTCTCTAGTATTCTGGCTAGACACCCTGACCAGATTTATATTATAGACTAGAACAGTGGTCTTCAACCTGCGGACCTCCAGGTGTTTCAAAACTACAACTCCCAGCATGCCCGGACAGCCGTTGGCTGTCCGGGCATGCTGGGAGTTGTAGTTTTGAAACGTCTGGAGGTCCATAGGTTAAAGATCACTGGACTAGAAGATGCTGGATAAATCACATACAGGTCACATGTGACTTATTACCTCTTGTATCTGCTCTACTAAACTTTCTGTCTTCTCCAGACTGACGTCCTTCAGTGCTGAACGCAGAGCCGAGACCCCTATCTGGTAAGCGGATACCACCTAAAAGGGAAAAAAAAAATAGGGGATTTTTTGGTACTCACCGTAAAATCTTTCTCGTAGCCTTCATTGGGGGACAACTATACTGATGGGTATATGCTTTTGCCACAAGGAGGCGCTGACACTAGGAAAAAAAAAAGGCAGCTCCTCTCTGGCAGTATATACCTGCCCACTGGAAGTGAGGTAATCAGTTTTGTCACAAAGCAGTAGGAGAAGCTAACAAAGAAATAAATCCGAAGAACCCTAGAAAATAATCTCGGATAAAAAACAAACAAACAAAAAAACAACAAGAACCGGAAAGGATTATCCAGACAAGAAAAATAAAGAAATGGGTGGGTGCGGTGTCTCCAAATGAAGGCTAAGAGAAAAAGAGATTTTATGGGGAGTACAAAAAAAAATCTCCTTTTCTCGTTCGCTCTCCATTGGGGAACACCGATACTGATGGGACGTACAAAAGCAGTCCCCTAGGATGGGAAAAACAACCAACAGTGAAAGGGGAATAAATCTCGAGACCGAACCCACTTGTCCGTAAGACCTGCGGACGAGATCCGGGGCCAGAAACAACCAAGGCCCAGAAACTGAGCTCCCGGAAGATCACCCGTGCATGAAGATGGACTAGGATGCCAAAAGGAAGGGACCATCCATTGCAGTCCAGATAGAGAGCCAAGAAAAGGGCAACTAGGAAGCCAGATGGGCTGGAACCATCCCAGAAAGAGGAAGGAAATCCACTCCAAAAACACAGAACCAGACAGAGGGTAATGGGGTACCAAGACTGCGGACACGAAAGAAACTGCAGACATCCAAAAATCTGGCAGTATGGAAGACAGACTCCGCATCCAACCGTGTGTCACAACCATGCCCCTAGCAGACCAACATGGCACTCTAAAGAAAGGGGAACAGAGAGTGCTGCTGCTGCTGTGAAAGGCCATGGAACCTGTAGGAAACGTCCACAGCCCATCTCCTAATGGTGCAACACACCAGGACTGCTGTCGCAGACGCAAGAGATGAAGGAGATATGTGGGATAGGAAAAAAAAAGAAACAGTCTGACTTACAGGTCCAATGAAGCCACATAGACACACTGAACTTCACATGGAAATTGAGTCCCTGGGAATACGAATATGGGAGGTCACCTGGTGAAACCATGCAGACACAAACTGGCTATAAGGCATAGGGACCATGGCCACACCAGGTCCCGCATCCAGAACCACACATTGAAAGTGGGTCACCAGCCGTCAGAGCAGCAGGCATGTAGAGAGGTACCTGGTAAAGTAGATAATCCTGCGAACCAGTATGTGGTGCATTATACAGGGCAAGTGAGCAACATAGGGTGACTTACTCGAAACTACACCTTGGCAGTAGGTTACCTGAACGTCCGTCTACAGTGTGGGAATTGTATGGTAGTTGACCCGACATAGTAGTAAACCATGCAGACAGCCGCCTGGCTGACTGGTATAGGATTCCTGAATGCACAGGATCACTCCTTCGAACCCTTCCACAGAAAGTGGGGTACTGGAGCGTGGCCGATCTAACGGGCGACCTGGCAGTTCCGGAGACCCAGCAGATGAAAGTCTGGCTGACTGGCATCAGTCTCGTGTTACTGCAGAGACCCTCATCTAGATTCCTCACACCAGCAGTGAGGTATGGGAACCTGTCCATGCCCGTGGCAGCCCTGAGATGGGAGACTGGCTGTGGCGGAAACCGTGTGGACAACCGTCTAGCTGAACAAGTACATTCCAGGCGCTGGCGAAAATGGGACGACAGTCAGATAGGCAATTACTGTGCCCCTCTGTCGCATGATCCAGCCGCAGATGCGGCATCTGTGAGATGATTAATAGGCGATACTACTGTCTGGCTTATCGATATCAAGTACAACTTCCAAGGACGTGGGGACCGGAGCACTAACCACGGATGCAGCAGCCTGAGGAGGAGGGATAGATTGCATGCACACTACAAGCACACTCCCAGTGGACATGAGGAGGAACCGCAAAAGTGCCCTTAGTGTCCGCCAGGAAATCCAATGCCCTTGCAAGTGTGTGTGTGTGGGGAGGGGGGGGGGGTTTAGGGGACCGGAAATCGGCCGAGGGCAGACATGGTATGGAACCCAGCAGTAGAGAAGAACACTCACTGATGGTATCCCCAGAATCTTCCAAGGGATCGTGAAATCCCTGGCAAAGACCCGCCACGACGGTTCGCAGATGTTCCCTGAGAACCCGGCAAGCGGCTCAATGGGATTTGCCATATCAGGTCCCGCACAAGGTGACAGAAGCAAAAAAAAGGGGACCCCATATACAGTCGTTGGAAAGAAGCCTGCCAGAAAATAATCTGATAAGAACAGATCTTACAGGCATGTAATAGCTATTGGATGCTAAAAGCAATAGACATTAAGGGCAATTCAATTATTGACCACAAGAGGGCGTCAAATGCCACTAAATGGTTTATTGAACTAAACAGGGTAGAAGAGGTGTGGGGAGCAGGGTGCACTGCGCTGTTGCTGCCCGCATGAACCCCTCAGTGACATGCGGGCAGTTCCTGGAGCGGCAACGGGACGAAGCAGCGCGCTATAGAAGTGCCTGCTAAGCCGCTGCGTGGCTCTGAGCCAGGGGACAAGAGAGGGCCGGCTGTAAGAACTCCCGCCGGGCTGCCATTTAAGGAGCTGCTAATTGAGCCGCTTTGTCTTACGAGCGCTGCCGACCCCCACAGCGAGGGAGGAGTGGTGCTGGGAGAAGCTCCAAGTAATGTAATGGCCGGGGGTAGGCACCTGCCAGACGTATGAATGGCCCTTGCAGCGCGCAAACCTGGGAAGGAGGAGCAGCCTGACCTCCTGTTCACGCGCTGGCACAGGGGGGAGAAGGGTGGAGCTAAGTGCCGCCATAACCCGCTGAACTCCCACCAGCTGAGCACCCCAGTTGCGCACTCCGCCTGGTACGCACAGCAGACCCAGTGCAGAGGATAGGCGGTGGCGGCTCCCGTCGCATAATAGAAGCGCGGGAAGAGCTGCCGGGTCTGCAGCAGATCTGACCGCATGCAGGCGGCTCCGGCACTGCAGAAAGTGTAAGTGCTGGCAGCTCCCAGCTGGGGGAACGTTAAAGTAGCTCCCTCATAACCCCCACCATAGTCGTTGAAGACAGGAGATGCAGCCAAAGCTGCATGAATAAAATAGCGAGGGTTAACCCCTCACTGCCCATAAAGCGATTCAGAAGCAGGGGAATACTTACTACTGCTAGTTTGTCGAAGTGGTTGGGGTGGCCATACACACCTCAGACGTCCCCACATACCTTGATGTCTTCAGCCAGCATTAGGCAGCGTTGCATCATTCCAGGCTGCCATAGCGAGGCGAGCAGGGGCAGTGGGGGACCCGGACCCAGGGTACAACCTCCAGGCGCTGGCCGTTGGCGATAAGAGGTTGACCGCCCATACTGTTATGTTCAATGCCCCTTTGTCGCATGTGAAAGATCAGGTAGCGCCATGCTCCTGTCCCACAAGCTAGGGCAAAAAAACTAAGGAAAAAGAACCTAACTAGACATACTTAACAAGCTCCCAGACCTGTGTCTTGCCTCCTACTGACACTAGCTAAAACTGATTACCTCACTTCCAGTGGGCGGGTATATCCTGCCAGGGAGGAGCAGACTTATTTTTCCTAGTGTCAGTGCCTCCTAGTGGCAAGAGCATATACCCATCAGTATAGGTGTCCCCCAATGAAGAGCGACCGAGAAAATTACATTACTGTACAAGGGAAAGAAGAATCACAAAAAACTTTATTGGAAACACAACCTTCCGCCTGAAATACCCCAGTCTATTAAAACCGGGTCAGAATTATGCCCAGGCCAGAAGAGGTACCAGATATAAGCTGGAGTAGATTTTGGGCATAATTAATGGGAATTCTGACGTGAATAAGGTCACCAGTAAATCTGTCAGGCTACATAGGCCACACTCCTCCTGCTCCCCATTAATCCAGTGTGGTTTCTATTACCTTGCGGTCAGTCTCAGCCATTGATATTCTTTCCAAGATGCTCTGTACTGTGTCCAACTTGCCCTGCAGCGCCGTAATCCGTTTTTCTGTTATTTTCCTGCGACGCAGACATCGTAGGGCCTAGGTGGAAAAAAATAAGGGTAAGAATAAATTAATAGATTTTTAAGACCTTCTAAGACACATTGGAGGAAAAGTTGCCAAATTGCCCATAGCAACCAATCAGATCGCTTCTTTGATTTTTAACAAGGCCTCTGCAAAATGAAAGAAGCGATCTGATTGGTTGCTATGGGCAACTTTTCCTCTGGACAGGTTCTGCTAAATCTCCACCATTATTCGTAAAGTGATGATCTGGGAGGAGGGAGAATTCCCTGATAGGTGTATAGAAGTGTTTCCCAACCAGTGTGCTTCCAGCTGTTGCAAAAACTACAACTCCCAGCATGCTGGGAGTTGTAGTTTTTGCAACAGCTGGAGGCACCCTGGTTAGAAAACACTGCTAAAGGGATATCAGCCAGTCATTGTATTATAATTATACAACTTCCCAAGTTGGGAAACACTAGTGTATGCACTGGGGGTTAGAGTCAGCCTACATTTACTTGTGTATCGGTATTTACCTGATTCTTATTCCCGGCCTTGTTAAAGCTTTTTGCCTCTTCTGTCAGTCTGCAGAAACAAAATTAAAGAAACAAAATTACAATACAATTTTATATTTTCGTTAAAACGAACACACCCTGACCATTAATGGAAAGACATGCCCCATGTCTAACTAGTGCTCAGACTAACATCTTCTTGCCTATCTACAGGATAGGGGATAACGTGCTGATTGGTGGGCGTCCATCAGGACCGTAGAACAAAAGTGGAACACTCCCAAGAATGTTTGGAGGTCCCATAGATTGTCACACATGTCCCACACAGGTCCCATCCATGGCCACACATGCACTGTGTACTCTTTTACATTTTTAGGGAAATGTCATAATCTGTTCTAAGGATTGTGGGAACAGCATTGGTTGGACCTCCATGTTATCCCATGTACTGTGAATCAGGGATAGCCTGCTGAAATGGGCACGTTACATTTTATTCAATATTTTTTAGTCCCCATAGGGACTAGTACATGGAACCATTTGTTTGCATACGTGGACACTTGCCATAGCATAGCATTGATTAGTGTTATCGGTGCTCCATTCCTACAGCATGCCTGCAGAGAAGGAGCACTGAATGGTTGTGACGGAGCCAGTTAGGGACCCTCTGCCCATCCTCTCAGCTAATCAGGACCCCATTATTTTGCTGTGGTGGTCCCAATCAGCATTTGTTTGTTTTTTTCAATTTAGACTCTGCAATCAACTTTGATCAGGACATCTAAAAAGGTTAATGCTGGACATTGGCCCGATCAATGATGTCTGGCATTAGCAGTGGGTCCTGGCTGCTGATAGCAACCGATACCCATGGGGTATGAGGCTCTTCACACAACGGGACATGTGTCCACTAGGGCATAAAGGACAACTGTAGTGGTACACATTTATATATGCCCGGGCCTCAAAAATAAACAAAATAAACTCATACATACCTTCCTACGAGCCCCCGTTGGTCCGGCACAGGCCTCACGGTCCGGCAGTGCTGAAGTCATGGTACACATTTATAGTATAGTGGTATACATTTATATATGCCCGGGCCTCAAAAATAAACAAAATACATGACAGTGGGCTCAGCCTATCACAGGCCAGGGAGGGACATCACTACGGCCGGTGATACGCCGACGGTTCTGCGGCGTCCCCGTCCCCAGGAAGTGGAATGACGTCAGCACTGCCGGACCGTGAGGCCTGTGCCGGACCAATGGGGGCTCGTAGGAAGGTATGTATGAGTTTATTTTGTTTATTTTTTAGGCCCGGGCACGGGCATATATAAATGTGTACCACTACAGTGGTCCTTTAAAGAGGCTTTGTTGGCTCTCCTGGTACGTCTGATTTAGTAAATATTAGTATTTCTCTGCATTGTGCGGCTCCTCTGTTATTCCTCCTGGAAATTACTAAAATGCCAACCAGCTTTTATCATTCCCTCTCAGTACTTGTGCTACTTACCTAGTGGATTCGTCACATGCGCTCTGCAGTCTCTCAGATAGTAGCTTTTCACTTTTCTGTAACTCATAGATGCCCAGGTCGGTGTCTCCTATAGGTGTCACATGACTACTTCCATCCTTGACAAACTTGACAAGCTGTGAGATAGGAGTTAAGGGATTAGCAATGGCAAGGACGTATGTTCATTGAGTAAACATGGGGCGTATGGGAGAAGAAAATATGGAGACAGTATTAGAATAGGTATCCTTGGGCCCACCTCCATCTATACAGAACATCTGCATCCTATTTAATTACACTGTAATCTGCGTTATTATTGTGCACGTAGGACATATCAATGTGTAAATTATCCCATAATAAATAGATCCTGGTGATAAGTGATTTGCTTCAAAGTCATCTCTAAATGTGGTTGTCTTCTGCTGGACTTTTGGGGCTCAGAACTGTATCAGCCTCCGCCCTAAGAGAAGGATCTCCTAGTCCTCTGATGAGCCAGTGTGACCCTGAATGGAGATCATGAGTGCTGTCACTAGTTTTTGAAGGGGTATTCCAACATTATACTAGCATCTGCTGACTCGTCAATAACATTTTGTAAGCGTCCGGGAATGGGAAACCCTACAGAGACACTAAGCCATGTGCAGGGATCTTTACATTTAGGGTATCTATAACTGAAGAGGAAAAGGATTAGCTACAGCAGCCAATCACTGATATGGTAGATGACATTGGGAGGGAGTCAGGAGGCCCTTATACACATTTCTCAGTTAGCCAGTCCTGACAAAATCTCAGTTTCAGCCTAATTCTCTCTAATGAGTATAAAGGACAGACTTGGACTAGTATGTAAATAGGGTAAGCTTATAACCTACATATTGCCCGTATATAGGCTATTTGTGAAGACCAATTACTTTTGAGATAGATAGAGAGATAGAGATATATATATATATATATATATATATCTCTATCTCTCTATCTCTATCAGTGGTCTCCAACCTGTGGACCTCCAGATGTTGCAAAACTACAACTCCCAGTATGCCCGGACAGCCGGGCAAACTGTACAAACTGTGTACAAACTGTACGTTCACTGTTGATCCTACTACAGTGACCCCCCGATCTACGATGGCCCCGACATACGATCATTTCAACATACGATGGCCTCTCAGAGGCCATTGCATGGTGAAGGCAGCATGTATGTCGGGGCCATCGCATAAACGGCTATCTGAAAGCGCAGACTGGTTCAGCTGCCCCCGGATAGCAGTTTACGGTGCCCCGTGTGCTCCGCTGACGATCACTTACCTGTCCTCGGGGCTCCGGCGTGTCCTATTCGGGATCCCCTGCATAGTCGGCGCTCTCCATCGTCATCATCACGTCGCTGCACACGCCGTCCCGTCATCCAATAGGAGCGGCGTGCGTAGCGACGTGATGGCGGCGACGGAGAGCAAGGATGCCGGGGAACCAGAGGCCTTGCCGGAGCGTCGGGGACACCCCGGGGACACAGCGACAGCGATGGAAGGCGACATCCAGGGCAGCGGTGACGAGCGCATGCTGGGTGTTGTGGTTTTGCAACATCTGGAGGTCCGCAGGTTGTAAACCACTGTCTTATATTTTCCATTGCACGGATCCCTCAACATACTATGGTTTCAACAAACGATGGTCCATTTGGAACGGATTACCATCGTATGTTGGGGGACCACTGTATCGTGTTCTCCATACGTTGGTCTTTGCTATATGATTATTATACAGGGTCCCCACCGAGTTTTTCTTAGTCATGCCAGCAATCTTTTATTGTTCTTTTGTGTTTTTAGATGTATTGTCTATGCTCTATGAATGTACTTGGGACATTATTTGTCTTTTTTTTTTATTGTTCTTATGTGTTTTCAGATGTATTGTCTATGCTTTAGGTATGTACCAAAAAAAAAAGTTTAATATATTTTGATCCATATATGTGTGTTTTGCTGTATTTGATATTCTTTGTTTGTGTAGGATGGCTAATGTACAGATAAGGATATAGTGTATGGTGATTATTAGGATATGATGTAATCACACATGGCAGGCCATACTTATAGAAGATCTCCTTTTTGTACCTACTTACTTTCTCACCATCTTTCTGCAGTAGACAGACCTTCTTGTCTCTGAGCAGCTGCAACAGAACCAGCTGAAACGCAGACTGACTCGGAATCAGGTTCTTGCAGAGTCCGTGGACATCATCCTCACACAGCAAGGGGACGGTGGTCAGTGGAGATGACTGATACTTCTGTAATACCAGACCTGCCTGGTGCTGAAAGGGTTGACAGGATACGAAATGTATTGTTTCATCATGAGTAAACACCATCACCACTATGGCTTTATACTAAATGAAAATACTTGTTGGGTGAAACGGTGACTTCGGCCTGAAGCTTTTCATTTGGGAAGCTCCCAGCTGGTCCTAAATTTGGTTGTCAGAGCAAGGTGGGAGTTGTAAATAAAGCTTCATGGAAAGGTAAACTCAAATTTTATCCGAGATGAAAAATGAAGCAACTTTGCAAAAAAGCGTTAAAGGGGTTTTCTGTAACTATATGAAGGAAGGCTTATCCACAGGATTGGCCATCAATTGCTGATTGTCAGTGTGTTGACACCTGGCACCCCCCCCCCCCCCCCCCCCACACTACACAGTGAATGGGGCCGGAAGCCCTGCTCCAATCACTGTGTAGTGGTGGCACCGGGTAACTGGAGCTCAGTTCCGATTCACTTCAAAGGGAGCTGATTTGTAGTTTTTACATGTCACCGACACTATGCAATGAAGGGTGCCGGACTGCGGGCCCCATTCATTGTGTACTGTGGGGAACCAAACACCTGATTGGCAGGGGTAGGAGGGGGTGGGCTGGATGTTGTCACCCTGACAATCACCAATTGATGCCAATCCTGTAGATAGGCTATTATATAGTCTCTGAAAACTTCTTTAACTCCTTCCCACCCTAGGACGTATACATACGTCCAAGTTGCTAGCTAGTTAGCGCAACTGGACACATGCATACGTCCTAGCGATCTACTACACAGCGCGATACGCTGCAGGAGATCGCCAGTTGGACCCGGCTGTCAATCACAGCCGGGGACCCATTGATCCCGGCAGCATTAACCCCATAGATGCCGTGATCATTCCTGATCACAGAATCTATGGGGTTGACAGGGGGAGCAGGCTCCCCCTGACCACCAATGGCGATCCTGTGATGCAATCGCGGGATCCCGTTGGTTGCCATGACAGCAGGAGGCCAGCTGATTGCCTACTGTCTGCCTAGTACGGCAGCCTTTGAGGTCCAGCCATAGGCTGTTAGTCAGAATAATACCGATAGTTATACTGTGCTGCACTACAACATAGTATAACCTGTAAAAAAAAAAAAAAAAAAAAAATAAATTACAAAAATTTTAAATAAATAAAGTGTAAAAAAATATAAATAAATGCCCCTTTCCCAATAAAACTATATATCATCACCTAAAAAATAAAAAAAATATAAAAACGCCCAAACCTATAGATAATAGGTTTTGCACGTCTGTAATGATAATGGTATTGATCCCGTACCGTATAAAAAAACAACAAAAAACATAAAATTATTTTGGTCCAAAACGTGGCAAAAAAAATAAATAAATCAAAAAAGGTAACATGAATCGCAAAAATTGTACCAATAAAAAGTAAAGCTTGTCCCGCAAAAATAAAGCCCTCACACAATGGTGTTGGATGAAAAAAAAATAAAAAATTAAGAACATAACACAAAAAAATTTTTTGTAAATAAAAAAGGTAAAAAAAGGAATTTTTTTTGGACTCAACGTAAAATCTCTTTCTCGTAGCCTTCATTGGGGGACACAGACACTGATGGGTATATGCTCTTGCCACTAGGAGGTGCTGACACTAGCAAAAAAAAAAAAAGTCGGCTCCTCCCTGGTAGGATATACCCACCCACTGGAAGTGAGGTAATCAGTTTTGTAACAAAAGCAGTAGGAGAAGCCAACAAGAGATATGTCCAAAGGACCCTAGAAAGGAATCTCTGATAAAAAATGGAAAACATTATCCGGACCAAAAATTGAGAAATGGGTGGGTGCTGTGTCCCACAATGAAAACTACGAGAAAGATTTTACAGGGAATATAAAAATAAATAAATAAATCATTTTCTCAGTCACTCTTCATTGGGGGACACAGACACTGATGGGACGTACCAAAGTAGTCCCTGGGGTGGGAAATAACCGGCAGAGAAGGGGACACAGTCCAGAGACTGAACCCCATCCACCTGCAAGGCATGCTGGCGAGACCCTCAGCCGAGAGATAACTGAGGCAGGAAGCTGAGCGTCTGGAAGCTCCACCACCCATGGAGATGGGCCAGGAAGCCAATAGGAAGAGACCGGAGACCGAAAGTCTGCAGATAGACATGAAAAAAAGGACATCTCGGAGGCCCGATGGGCCGTAACCATCCAGGAAGGATAGAGGAAACCAATTCCAAGGAAACTAAAGAACCAAACAGAGGACTAGCCCGGCTGGTAAACACAGAAAATGGGGGGGGAAACAAAAGAACCCCATCCAGCCGATTGAAGAGAACATGGTGAGAAAACGCCAGGGAGATCAACAAACGCCAGGAAGAAGGAGAGCATGCGGAAAATGGAGACCAGAAACCTCTGGAAAAGAAAAGGGAAGAGAGATGAAACCGTACCGAGAGACATGATGCATCTAAACGATGACCTGGACTGACAAGCTTCAGGTCCAGATCAGTCTCAGAGTTACCGCGAGAACCGGGGACGAAGAGCGGACCCAGAGTATGACAGAGAGCCATAACAGCGGTAAAAATCGCAACGAGGGAATGATGTCCACACGTAGGGTCAAGTTGGCCAGACTGGCGAAACCCGGCTGACCTGAACGCCCTATGTGCCGGGAGTGCATGGATCCCGAAGGAAAAGAAAGTAAACAGCCGGACAATGACCTGAATGTCCTGAGAAGAGCATCCTGGAATACCGGAGCGACCGGATATGGGAACTGGAGATTCTCAGGTCTCCTGAAAGCCCCACACCAGTAAAGAAGAATGTGTGTGAGAATTCCACACTTCAGGGTAATGCACGAGGAGATGTACTGCCATGTCAGAATAACACGTAATGTGGCTTAGAGAGACAGCCACACAAAGGGGAATCGCAGACAAAAACTGGACAGGACTGCCCGTGACGACCACATTACGAAGGCCCCAAGAAAAGGGAAAACCATCCCAGAGAACAAGGCACACCACTGGCGCCTAGGAGGGTGCCCAAAGCAAAAGAAAACTCCCTGCACTCACAAACATGAGCGAAGAGGGGATGGACAAGGGGAACCAGCCTTGGACACAGCGGACCAAACAGATCAGAAGATGCCAAAACAACAGCACATCAGGGCAGGAATAGAGGGAGACAGAGGAAGCCCAGCTGAGATTTACAGGGTAAGGGCACATGAAGGTCACCCCAGAAGACTGGTGCGCCAGTGCCGTGCAACTGACATTGTTAAATGGAAGGATTGACACACCCATCCAGGGAGTCCCCACCAGGAAAGAGGAGAGCAAAGGCAGGAACCATACAACAGACGGTGGCATCAGCTGGTCTGCTCCTCCCCTATATCCTCCCACTTGCCCCGCTACCGGAAGGTGTGTGTCGGGTCGAAGACCCTTGTAGCGTACACACAAGGGGACCAGCAGGAGGGAGGGAACAGAAATGTAACCCCCGTTCCCACGCTGCGGAGAGGGGAGGGGGGCGGAGGCAGCCGGCAGGGAGAGGAATATCACCCCTTAGTTCCCGCGCTGCGGTAGAGGGGAAGGAGGGCGGAGCTATGCACACAATACATTTAAGCCCGACGGTGGGGAAGCAGGGGAGAGGGAATTACCGCAGCTGGCATAAGCGCTCCAGAGAAGCGCTGGTGGACAGCGTGAGAGAGAGAGCACAGGGGGGACGCTGGAAAGGGCTGGCGGCTGCACAGTGAGCAGACGCGGTGTGCTGATGAATGCTGTGGGAGAAGCAGGGGGATAAGACTGTGGCCGTCTGAGCTGTTTGGCACTATAGCTGTCGGGGAAGAGCAGCACTGCTGTCTGTCCAGCAGAGTAACCGCATGTAAAGACTGCAGGGATGGGTGCCAGAGAAGAGGAGCTGCACAGGTAACCCCTTACATACCGCCGGGAACCGGGGCCCCCCAATGTAGCGCCCCAATAAAGGATAGAGTCCCTCTACCCCTTGAGACCTGGACCACCGCCATTCTGGTTTGGGCTTTCTGGGAGGGGGAGGGGTCATATTTACCCGAAGACTCCAGATACTCACCCTGAAGTCATCACCCTGCATCAAACCAGGCTAAAATAGCAAGGCGAGCAGGGGCAGTGGGGGACCGGGACCCAGGGTACAACCCCCAGGCACTGGCGAGAAGGGGTTAACAGTGCATAATCTATTCCTGTGCCCCGTTGTCGCATATGGGGGTAACAGGTAGTGTCATGATCCTGAACCCCCACCTGAACAAGAGAAACAAAAGGGAAAAAAAAATAATAATAAACTAACTTAACAGCCCTTACTAGAAAATAATAAAAAAAAAAAAAACAGGTCTGGGGAGCTCCCAACCTGTGTCTTGCCCCCTACTGATACTAGCTAAAACCGATTACCTCACTTCCAGTGGGCGGGTATATCCTGCCAGGGAGGAGCAGACTTTTTTTTCCCCTTGTGTCAGCACCTCCTAGTGGCAAGATCATATATCCATCAGTGTCTGTGTCCCCCAATGAAGAGAGACCAAGAACATTAAAAAAAATAAAAATAAATAAAAATCTTTAGAAATTGGGTATCACCATAATTGTACTGACCAACAGAATAAAAATTATTTTTAGCATACAGTGAATGCCATAAAAAAAATTGCATTTTTTATTTTTATTTTGGCGTGTATACGACACAGCACTGCTCAGTATTATCGGTCATCATCTGCCGGGAGATGGCCAGAGCCAGGTGGATGATTGGCAGCGCTGCGGGCAATCCGATCATCCATTCCAAGTACCGCACTGCCGTAGATGCCGTGATCTGTATTGATGACGGCATCTGAGGGGTTAATGGCGGACATCTGCGCCATCGCGGATGTCCGCCATTGTCGGCGGGTCCCTGGCTGCTGATAATTTACGTCATGGTGCGCTAAGTGCCACGTCACCATGACGTACATTTACGTCCATTGTTAAGGGGTTAAAGAGACACATGCTGGATTTGAAAAATTGTGCTTGGTCATTAAGGTAAAAACAGGCAGCGTCCTTAAGGGGGTTAATCATTTCCAATCATTTGAGGTCTTCAGATCCTCATTTGGTGGCAACAGACTACAAACTAACCCTGAGTAGTCTGATCTTTTAGTCATACTCCCTTCCGTTTGTCACTAACCAAATCTCTATTAGAAATATGTAAAGGGCAAAAGGAAGGGAATACAACTGCAAAGGGTCTGTTAATAGTGAGACACAAATGGTATGGAAATATTCTTTCTGCGCACAACCTCTATGCAGACCTGGGTGTCTTCACATTTACAGATTATAAGCAAACCCTTTAAAGAGTACCTGTCATCATCTAAATTTTCCCTGATCCCCCTTCCCATCTGTCCCTTTCTCTAACTATGCCTATCCCTGTGTTTATTGAGGTTTAAAACGCTGTGGAAATACCTTTTTTTATCCCTCTTCATTAGCTCAGGAGCACTGTCTTTCTGAGGGGTGGAAGGAGGCGGATCCCGGCAGGCATGATGTCACATGAAGCCTGGCTGGGACTCTGCTTCTGCCAGTCTTCCTGTATGCTGCTCTCCCTCTGCAGCAGTGTTTCCCAACCAGGGCACCTCCAGCTGTTGCAAAACTACAACTCCCAGCATGCCCAGACAGCCAACAGCTGTCCGGGCATGCTGGGAGTTGTAGTTTTGCAACAGCTGGAGGCACCCTGGTTGGGAAACACTGCTCTGCAGTGTGCATACAGACTAAGTACAGGGGAGGGACGGCATCCTCTGTCACTCTCTCTCCTGTGTCTCTCTGCACTAAAAAGTCAATGCTGAGAACCAGGGGCTGAGGGAGCAATTACAGAGGCAGTGATTAAGATGAATGTCGGGGGGTGGGGGGGGGGGGGGGGGGGCACAGAGCAGGGAGTGCAGTGAGTGCAATGTATATGATAACGTGTGGTGAGGGGCAGGGAGAACACAGAGCAGGGGGGAGGGGGAGATGACTGGCTGTTATATGAGAGGCATGTGCAGGCTTGTAGCTCACAGGCTGGGAGCGAGTCCTGAGCTGAGAGGACTGAACTTGCTATGGAAGGACCAGAGCCCTTTCAGCATTAGTCCTAAAAGCTGTACACTTACTATGAAAAGCATAGGAAGCTGCCTGCAGACCAGGCATAGAAGAGAGACCCCTAGTGGCCAAAAGTATAAAATGAAAAAACTGGTATACATATTAATATTTTTTAATGAAGATATATTACAATATCTCTTCATTAATGATTATGAACAACATATTAAAAGTTTTTGTTGATGACAGGTACTCTTTAATGCTGCAGTTGTGGGTTAGAGGGCATTCTCATGTCTCAGCCAATCCGGAGCAAACCCAAAAGGCAAAGTCGAATCTAAGCAGCTGGATGTGTTGCACTTGACATCCTCCCCGGCAATGAACAGGCTCAAACAGGGCACATTAACAGATTTGTGAACTGGACGGACTGAAAAAAGCTGCAACATGTTTTGGTGCTTCTGGCGCAACCATACCATTGTGCACCCTTATTTTCTGTTATCAGACTCATCGTCTTGCTAACCTGCCTCCCTGCAGCCGCAGTGATGAATTGTGCAGCTCTCACTGACCTTTATTACTTCAGGAACCACAAGTGGCTCGTCTGGGTTTATCTGTCCACCTAGAACAGAGCTCATTGTCCAGCGTAGAGGTTTGATGATCAGCTGCCTCATGCCCCACGAGAGCCAGCCACTGGTGATACCCGCCACAAAATCAGACTCTTGCTGCAGGGAGCCTTGCCTGCCAAAAATGTATAGGATTAGTTAAATTAGTTACATTATGTAATACTGTACTGGAGCACTACAGGGCAATAAGCGGGACTCCAGCTATTGCAAAACTACAACTCTCAGCATGCCGAGACAGCCAACGGCTGTCCGGGCATGCTGGGAGTTGTAGTTTAGCAACAGCTGTAGGCAACCTGGTCGGGAAGCACTACTCCAGAGATATCAGCCTTAGTCACTGTATAACAGTTATACAACTTCCCAAAATATTACGTCTTACAAGTCATCGGTTTTCTGCTTGCTGTCAGCAACTGAAGACACTTACAAAAAATATGCTGAAAGAGCTGTTTTCCCCCCCCAAAAAAAACATCACCATATCTGTCATCAGGGTGTGGGTGGTATTACAACTTGGCTCTATTTACTTCAACGGAAGGGAGCTGCAGTGCATCACATAACCTAGACTGGTGTGCTGCTGCTTTTTGAAGAAATCAGCTCTGCATTTCAATAGAAATCCTCAATAGAGTCAGATGAGTTTCAACGAGAAAAAAAAATGACAAAGAAAAAAAATTCCAAGAATAAAACCCACTTAAGTCACATGGTGAACAAAACAAAAAAAACTGCATCTTGGGAATGTAAGACAAGAGGGCAATAAAAAATAAAAAAAAACAGCGAGGAGACATAGCCTTAGGGTGCATTCATACCACGGATTGTGCATACGGTTTAGGAACATGAAAACCATATGATCTAAAACCTTGTGAAACAGTATATATGCACAGTTTCATTTGGTTCTCATTAACTACAATCCTATAAAAAAAATTGTATGTGGTGAATATGTGGTAGGATCCAGATTTCTGTTTGCCAAAAAACCCACAGACTGAACCACAACCATGCCAGACCGTACAAAACCAGATTCATTTTTTGAACACGGTTTCTCAGTGCCAGCCTATGGCTCCCAGCATCACATTTGGGGCATACAGCAGCCGGATCCAGCTGTGGAATTTGAAAATACACTGCGACCGTATCCCCGCCATACCCCATTCATTTCAATGAGCCCAACAAATTCAGATAGTGACACCGGTCAGATAATTTTTGGACCGCATCAGTTTTTTTTTCAGATTGAAAAGCATGGTCTGTTGCGGTTTTTCGCTTCGTCGATTTTTTTATGCTTACCGTAAAATCTCTTTCTCGGAGGATCCATTGGGGGGGGGGGGGGGGTGGACTCAGAGACCGTGGGTATATCTTGCTGCCACTAGGCATACAAAAAGAAAGTCGGCCCCTCCTGGCAGGATATACCCCGCCTACTGACCTGAGCTAATCAGAAGCAGTAGGAGATGACCAACAGAAAAAGAAACCAGCAGGGGTCCGAAGGAACCAAACAAAAAACTACTTTTCTCAGTTGGCACCATTGGGGGACACAGAGACCATGGGACGTACCAAAGCAGTCTCCGGGGTGGGAAAAATACCCAAATTAGAATAAGGTAGACTGAGTCACTGCTGCCTGCAACACCTTGCGACCCAAACCAGCGTTGGCGGACGCAAAAGTGTGCACCTGGTAGAATTTAGTGAAGGTGTGCAAGGACAACCAGGTGGCCGCCTAACAGACTTGTAAGCTGAAGTCCTATTGTGTAAAACAAAGGCCAATGTGAACCAAGAAGAGGGAGCACATCTGAAAATGAGGACTTCGGTTACGGGCGCTTCTCCCCCTTAATAGGTAATAGTAGGCTTAAGCGTGGAGTCCCATATAGAAGAAGGTTTATTGCAACACAAAGGTTTCGAGTCCCTGTGCCAGACTCTTCATCAGGCATTATTGTGTAGCGCCCAAGAAGCCCCAACGGAACGCGTGGAATGCGCTGTGACCCGAAAAGGTGGGACCTTCCCTTTCCGATGGTACGATTCCGAGATGGCAGAACGGATCCACAGCGAAATGGTCGCCTTGGAAGCCAGAAGCCCCTTTGCGACGACCCCCCGGAATCACAAAGAAGGAGTCACTCCGGAAAGAGGACGTGACGAAAAGATAGATCCGGACAGCCCGAATAACATCCAGACAATGTAGGGAATGCTCCTTAGAATTAGATGGTGCCGGACAAAATGAAAATGAAGGAAAGGAGGAAACCACCTTGGGCAAGAAGGAGGGAGGCGGCCGAAAGACAACCTTGTCCTGGACCAAGAAAGGAGAACGACAAGAGAGCCGCCAGCTCGGAGACCCTCTTAATGTAGGTAATCACAATGAGGAAGGCAACCTTCCAAGAAAGGACGCGAAGAGAGGCGTCCCGGAGAGGTTCTAACAGAGCCTCCTGTAAGGTGCCAAGCAGCAGGTTGAGATCCCAAAGAGGGGTAGGAGACCTGTATGGCAGAGCCGCATGGACCACACTCTGCAGGAAGGTAGGGACATGAGAGTTGGAAGCCAACTGCCGTTGAAATAGAAAAGAAAGAACCGACACTTGACCCTTGTGAGAACTGAGCGCTATGAGCTGATCCGGGCTGGATTGCAAGAAAGCAAAAAAGGCAGGAACGCCCTCCGCATTGAGTTTCCTCAGAACCCTGGGCAGGAGAGGGAGAGGAGGAAAGAGGTAAGGAAGGCTGAAGGATGACTACGGGATCACGAACGCGTCCACTGCCAGAGCCAGAGGGTCGCGGGACTTTTTGACAAAGCAAGGAACCTGTCTGTTGTGGCGAGACATGAAGAGATCCACGTCCGGGGTCCCCCAAGATCGCAAATCTGTGCAAACACCTCCGGATGGAGACACCACTCCCTGGGATGCACAGAGGAGAGGGTTAAATAGTCCGCCTCCCAATTCTCCACTCCCGGAATGTGGATTGCAGAGATGGATGGAACTCTAGTCTTGGCCAAGAGCAAAATCCTGGAGACCTCCTCCATTGCTGAGCGACTGCACGTGCAGCCCTGGCGATTGATATACGCCAACACCGTGGCGTTGTCCGACTGGACTTGAACAGGACGACCCTGTAGGAGCAGCCCCCAACAGAGAAGACAAAAGAAAAATGGCACGGAGCTCCAGAAGATTGATGTGGAGGAGAGCCTCCTGAGAGGACCAGCGACCCTGGACAGTCCGGTTCCGAAACACACCTCCCCAACCCAGGAGACTCGCATCGGTCTTGACGAACAGCCAGTGGAGAGGACAGGAGAGGGGCGCCGTAGACGACAGACACCCTCCGATAGGGTGCACCGCTTGTCCAGCAGAAGACGAACCCGAGCAGCTGCTGTGTCGAAATGGAGACCCAGTAATATAAGTGGAAGAAAGGTTGGACTTCTACAAGTTTATCACCCAGCCGAAGGCAGACAGGGTCTGCACCATGAGATGAAGGCTCTCCAAGTTTTGAGCTTTTATCAAAAGATCGTCCATGTAAGGGAGGACTGAGATCCCCCGAGCCTGAAGGATGGCAATCACCACCACCAGAGCCCCCTTTCTTGGGGAAAACAAAAAGATTGGAGTAGAACCCCGAAAAACGCTTCCCGGGAGGAACTGGAACAATCACTCCCGGAGCGAGGAGGGTATGTAAAGCGAACTAAAAATCCACCACCAAAGAAGGGGAACGAGGAGGGCGGGATCGGAAGAAACTATCCCGGGGATAAGAAGCAAATTCTATCCGGTAACCATCGGTTGCGACATCCCGAACCCAGGAGTCCTGAACCTGCGCTAGCCAAATATCCCGGAACAGAGACAGATGCCCTCCCACCCGTGAAGAGGACACAGATGGGGGCGTCCCTTCAGGAGGTGGGAGGCTTATGGTTACCAGACTTGGCCGTGAAACCGCCAGAACGGTTGTCTGACTTCCAGGAAGGACGTGTCTTAAAGGAGGGAGCTTTGCGCGATTGTGCCTGGAAGAACGACCCGAGACAAAGGACCGAAAGGGCCAAAAGGAAGACTACTTCCGACGGGGATCGGAACGGCAAGGTTTGTTCTGCAGCAGCAGAGAGCTTTTACCCCCAGTAGCTTCGGATATGATCTCGTCCAGGCGCTTCCCAAAGAGCAGAGTACCTGAGAAGGGCAAATCCGTGAGAGATTTCTTCGAAGCAGCATCCGCAACCCATGCCTTTAGCCACATGGAGCGACGAATCGTCAACCAAGTTACCTGAAACAAAAGCCGTACAGTGGGCGGACTCCAGTGCTGCCGAACAGAGGAAGTCCCCGGCCTGAGAGAGTTGACGAGCGAGGTCCGCCAAGTCCTCCTGAGGGGCACCTGACAGGATGCCTTGACGAAGCTGGGAAGCCCAAACAGAAACAGCCTTCAACACCTAGGCGCGGAAGCAAAGGTGGGGAGCAAGGACAAACCTGCCGCTTATGTTACTCTCAATCTTATCCCGTTGCTAGACTGTTCTCGTAAAGTAGCTTCCCCTCTCCATGGTAGATAGATCTAACCTAGTTAAAATAGTTCTTATACCTCAGTTTTTGTACATTTTACATAATACCCCTGTCTGGATTCCTATGAAATATTTTCTTAGGATTCAGTCCTTGTTTAGGGAGCTTATTTGGAATGGAAAGTCGGCTAGGATCAGTCTTGAAACATTACAACGTGATGAGGCGGGTGGCTTGTCCATTCCAAATCCTTGGTTGCACTTTTTAGCGTCGAAGGTTCAACAGTTGAAGGGGTGAGTGCAGTTTACCACTATGGGGAGCACAGGTGATCTAGTCTCAAGGCGTATTGGTAAAGTGACCCCTATTTATCTGCTGGAAATTGATACACAGACACGCCCCCAGACCTTCCTCCTACTTTTGTGCTTATTTGTAAGGTGTGGACGAAATTTAAGACCCTTATGCATGATCCTGTATTTGTTACATATTCTCCTCTTTGGCATAATCCTGGTCTATCTGAATAGTGCTCGTTACCTGATATTTCCCTTTGGGTTACCCATGGGGTTTTGTATCTTTCGCAGCTGTACAATGGGCCGATTTTGAAGTCATTTTCTCAATTGCGGGAATAATTTATTCTGCCTTACTCGTTCTTTTATAGTTATCTACAACTGCAACATGCCCTTTATGCGCAGTCTCGAGCTTGTGATTTGACTGTCCGCTTGTCTGTGGTGGTGAATGATTTGTTCACTCAGATTTCTACTAAAGGTGTAATATCTGTGTTGTATAGGGAACTGCTGTCCTTATCATGAGGCCTATCCGTTGAATATTAAGGATAAATGGGAGGTGGATGTGGGGTCCCATATCAGATGAGCAGTGGGCACAGATTATGGCTATGACCCCGCGGCTTGCAGTGTCAGAGGCCAACCGGGTGTCCCAAATATTTCTACTACACCGGGTGTATCGTACTCCCGCCTTCCTGCAAAGGATTGGGATGCGGCTGGATTCCTGCTGTCCCCGTTGTCCCCTTGCCCGATGCTCACTTGCTTCATGTGATTTGGGACTGTACTTATCTTACACATTTTTGGAATGCTGTGGGACAAGTGGTTAGGCGGGTGTTTGGTTGTCCGTTAAGTTTGTCCGCTCTGACATGTGTATTGGGATATCTGGAAGGGCTGGATGAGGATTGTACATTGGTATTACTATATATACTCGAGTATAAGCCGAGTTATTCAGCACGAAAACGCCCCCCTCGGCTTATACTAGAGTGAACTCTCCACCTGTCGATCCCTTCATCAGTGGCCTTCAACCTGCGGACCTCCAGATGTTGCAAAACTACAACTCCCAGCAGTGACATTTCCTTGACGACACCGCACAGGGACGTTCATGCGCAACGTCCCTGTGCGTCGTCGTCAAGGCAACGTCACTACTCCGGGGCCGAAGCGCGGAGAAGAGGCCCCCCCGGTGAAAATGGACAGCCCGCAACGACTAACCATCCCCAGCGGACGGTCCACGAAGCATAGATGGCCCGGACCAGCTCACCCTAACGTCTCGCCGAGGGGCGGTGAGTACAAAACAAAAGGGGGTTGACGGGTGGATGATGACGAAGGCCGCAATGGCTGTCCGGGCATGCTGGGAGTTGTAGTTTTGAAACCTCTGGAGGTCCGCAGGTTGAAGACCACTGATGAAGGGATTGACAGGCAGTGATGATGAAGGGGGCGGATGATGAGGAAGGCCGCAATGGTCTTCAACCTGCGGACCTCCAGAGTCCCATGCCTGGACAACCGATGGGAGTTGTAGTTTTGAAACGTCTGGAGGTCCGCAGGTTGAAGACCACTGATGAAGGGATTGACAGGGGGTGATGATGAAGGGGGGGGGGGGGGTGATGACGGGGGGAAATTATGTATTTCCCACCCTAGGCTTATAGTCGAGTCAATAACTTTTCCTGGGTTTTTGGGGTAAAATTAGGGGCCTCGGCTTATATTCGGGTCAGCTTATACTCGAGTTTCCCCACCCACTATATGCGAATTGATTGTAAAATTAAATCATATCATTAGACTGGAAAAAGGTATGCCTAAATTTGAGTCCATTTGGGGGCCTTGGATTGATACCCCTGGTCTGCAATCCACCTATCTGCGGAGAACTCCATGGAGGTGCTTCTGGGGGGGTCTAATCACTAATATTCAAGATGTCAAGTAGAGGTCGGCACTGCAGGTAAGCATTGGTGTCCGAGGACCAGGTAGATACAATGTTAAGAAGAAAGGGTCCCGGCACTCAAAAATCTTGCTTAATCTTTGTCTTTATTCATGCAATAGACAGCATAGCATACATCACAGTACGTACATTATGGATCAACAGTACATTATGGATCAACAGCCTTTTTCAACTGTGTGGCAAGGCTCAAGGCTGTTGAGCCGTAACGCATACTGTAATGTATGCTATGCCATCTATTCCATGAATACAGACAAAGTGGGATGGGGTTTCTGGGTTTATGTTTTTTTCTTTGTTTTTGTATGTTGTTTGTTTTATATAAAAATTTCTGATTTAAAAAAAAAAAATGCCGCTTCAAAAGGCAAACTTTGCCAGGTTCTCGATCTTCTTGTCCACTGGATCCTTAAAGGACGGTGCGTCTGCTAGAGGCAGAGTAGTAGATTTTGACAGATGAGAAACTGGAGGATCTACTGCAGGCGGCTGGTCCACTTGGAGACCAGATCCTGAGAGAAGGGAAACTGAGCTTGAATCTTCTTGGTCCCATGAAAATGATTGTCCGGATGCTTTCAAGCCAGCAAGGCGTCAAATTCAGCGTGAGAGATGAAAACCTTGGGGGAACGACGAGAGCGGCGAAAAGAAACTTCCGGATCAGGATCCGAAGTTCTTGGGTCCTCCAGAATAAAAGTGTCCCTGATGGCTGACACCAAGCTGTCCACCATATAAGACAAAGCAGAGTGATCCTCTTGATCCGAGTTGGAATCAGACACTTCATCCGCTACTTCCCCGGGAGAATGGAGGCGTGCGGAGGTAGCCTTAGACTGAGGCGTATTAGACTTGGAACGATAAAACTTGAGACCTGGGATGATCACCGGGGGAGAAGCTCCTAAAGTGGGGGCGCTGCCGGCAAGCTGGGGAAGATGAGCATGATCTACGGGAAGAGGGTCTATCCCAAGTACACAACTCTGGAAAAGACCCTGACAAAAGCACTTTAGGGCGCTTGTGAGAGCGCTGGAAGTGGGGGTCAGGAAAGACTGAGCAGGACTCCCTGGGGAGCGTGCACAGGGAAGACCGTTCCAAGGCCAAAACCACGGATCTGGAGACCCTAGACAGGTCAGAGATCGACTGGGAAAGGGAAGAAACCAACTCTGGAGGAGGGACGGACAAAGCCCGTTCCAGAGGGACATCCTGAGAAGTAGGCACAGGAGGGATGGTGCATGTGGTGGAACAGGGGGATTCACCGGCCATTTTTGGTCTTGCAGCCCACTAAAGAGTAGTGCCATATCCCTGCCGTACCTTATTAAAGGGGTATTCCGTGAAAAAACATTTTATCCTCTATCCAAAGGACAGGGGATATGATGTCTGATTGCGGGGGGCCCGCTGCTGAGACCCACCGTGATCTCCCTGCAGCATTCGCATTCTATGCGGGTGCTAAATCTCCAGTTTCGGAAGCCTCTATCACGCCACGCTCCCCTACATTCATGTCTACACGGAGGTTTCGGAAACTGGAGATTAAGCACCCGCATAGAATGCGGATGCTGCAGGGAGATCGCGGTGGGTCTCAGCAACGGGCCCCCCGCGATCAGACATCCTATCCCCTATCCTTTGGATAGGGGCTAAAAAAATTTTTCCCGGAATACCCCTTTAATAAAGGTACGGCAGGGATATGGCAGCAGCCAGTTTTCAAATTCTACCACCAGATCTGGCTCCTGTATTCCCCAAATGTGATGTAAATGAGATGGGTTTCCAGCCTCTGGATGTAAACAAGAAGGTTTCCATTCACTGGCAGTCAGCAGAGATCTTAGGTTACATTCACATCACATTTTTGCAACTTTAATATAGAGGAGAATTTTTTAGTTGGAGTAAACCTCCTCCAATCAATAGGATTACCACAGAGAGAGAGGAGGATCTTCACCCAGGCCTCACCTTAGCATTTCCTGCATGACTGTGCCCAGACCCATTGGTAAACTGCCCTTGCGGGTAAAGTCTTTTTGCAGCTGGCGCAGAGTGATGCTGAGGAGCCCCTGAGCCTTGGCATGGTTCACAATCAGAGGAGTCCAGAAGGCGATCTTACTGTCCCAGTCTGCACTGTCCACATCCCGAGACTTGAAAGCCGAGAACAGGAAGGACATCCGCTCATCATCGTCCCACTCCGAGGGGAAAGACACGGCCATGGTGACTCTACATCAATGGGCTGACCTGAAATATAAAGGGATCATGAGTGCATGTGATCAAGCTAGCTAAGTAATAAATGGTTGGGATAAGTTCACGTCTGTACCACACACATACATTCATACATTCGTAGTATAACGCTACATACATTTAGAGTAGGTTCGCATGTATACCACAAATGAATGTACCAAAACAAGACCAATTTGGCTCAGTCTTGCATACATTTTTGTCGTATACATTTTTGTTTATGGTATATATATATATGTTTGTATCCGTTTGCATAGCATTTCATTTTTTATTTATTTTTTTGTTAATATGTTAGCAGAAAAGTTTACCATGTTAAAGGAGATGTCCGGCACAGACTTTTTCTATTTCGTACTGCAAAAAAAGACAAAACAAACTTTCACTTACCTCCATATGGTGCCCCGGAGCTCCGCGACAGCTGATCGGTCGGCCGGACTGTTTGCTTCCTACTTCCTTTAGCCCGGTTCGTCACACGGCGCTTCAGCCTATCACTGGCCGAGGCAGGACATCGCTGTGGCCGGTGATAGCCCGGTACGTCACACGGCGCTTCAGCCTATCACCGGCCGAGGCAGGACAGCGCTGTGGCCGGTGATAGGCTGAAGCGCTGTGTGACGTACCGGGCTAAAGGAAGTAGGAAGCAAACAGCCCGGCCGACCGATCAGCTGTTGCGGAGCTCTGGGAGAACATATGGAGGTAAGTGAAAGTTTGTTTTTGTCTTTTTTTTGCTGCCCAGGCAGGACGGAATAGAAAAAGTTTGCGCCGGACATCTCCTTTAAACTATTTTAAAACTGTAAAATAAAAATCCTATACCACATCCCACGCTCCTAATATACTTCTATGGGGGTAAAAAAAGCATATGATTTTTTTTAGGGTACAGAAAAGTAATACATGCAGAACTTTTCTATCCCACAAAATAAATCATACACAAATGTACAAGGGACAAAGACAGGTCAAAATTGACAGACTTCTGGGAACTTTTACATAATGGTAAAGTCATCGGGGGAGATTTATCAAAACCTGTGCAGAGGAAGAGTGGTGCAGTTGCCCATAGCAACCAATCAGATTGCTTCTTTCATTTTCCACAGGCCTCTAAAGAGGCCTGTGGAAAATGAAAGAAGCAATCTGATTGGTTGCTATGGGCAACTACACCACTCTTCCTCTGCACAGGTTTTGATAAATCTCCCCAATAAAGTCTATGGGTATATACCACACCGTGTGCTATAGATGTAAACCAGCTCTTATATGATAGATATACCCCAAGGAGAGCAGCACTGCCTATTAGATGAACACGGATGTAGGTGCACGCTGTAAGGGAACCTGGGTTGGAGGTTCCACTCACATATACAATTCCAGAAAACAGTAGCACACAGGGGGGGGGGACATGTATCAAAGATTTTACCCCTGCTTTATGTGTATTTTTTTTTTTTGCAAAATTTTGCGCAAGCCCTTTTTTTGCGCATTTTTTGGTAGAGCATGTCCTCCAGATGTGGCCTAATCGGGGTACCTTGGAGTGACATCTATAGTACACATGGATTTATTAACTGCGTACTTTTCCTTTACACCAAAAATTTTGCCGCAAGAGCTGGTTTTTTTGCGCAAATATAAGCCATCTTGGACTTAACGTAGCAAGATGCTCTAAATCATCAATTCTATTTTCCAAAGAGTGGATTGAGGAGATTACTATATTTACCCACAATTGATGGATAAATTTAGAGCTCCTGCGCATAATTTAGAATTCGGGAAAACGGGTAATCTGCTTCTACCATACACAAATAATGATAAATGTCCCTCAAGGTGTGCTGTGTGCTGCTGTTTACTGGAATTGTAGATAGATAGATTAGACAGATAGATAGATAGAAGATTGATATATTATAGATAAATTAAAAAAGATAGATTTTTTTTATATATCAACTGGCTCCAGAAAGTTAAACAGATTTGTAAATTACTTCTATTAAAAAATCTTAATCCTTTCAGTACTTATGAGCTTCTGAAGTTAAGGTTGTTCTTTTCTGTCTAAGTGCTCTCTGATGACACGTGTCTCAGGAAACGCCCAGTTTAGAAGCAAATCCCCATAGTAAACCTCTTCTAAACTGGGCGTTTCCCGAGACACGTGTCATCAGAGAGCACTTAGACCGAAAAGAACAACTCAACTTCAGAAGCTCATAAGTACTGAAAGGATTAAGATTTTTTAATAGAAGTAATTTACAAATCTGTTTAACTTTCTGGAGCCAGTTGATATATATATAAAAAAAGTTTTTTCCTGGAATACCCCTTTAAGATAGATAGAAAATCACTTTTGCTTGTGCTGTGCTGTGCTTGCGGAATAGAAACTAAGCAGGCTTTAGTGACAGGTGAGTAAGTCCATGTTTAGACAATGCTACGGCATCCTGAGGCTAGGATTCCACTTGTTTTTTTTGTGTGAAAACACCAAAAAAAAAAAAAACACGCCAATTCTGCCGCATGGCGGTTTCTTTGGCCAAAAAACGCTGCGGCCAGATGTTAGCTGTAAATCAATGAGAAATCGCAAAATTCTTATTCCACTTGGCGGTTTTTTCACTTTGGTTTTTTTTTTTAATCCTTCTGGCGTTTTTTTCACTTTTTTGGCGTTTTTTTCAGCTCCTGAAAAAATGTTGTATGTCGCTCAAACCGGCGTTTTTAGTCAAAAACGTGGCGTTTTGGTCCAATAGAAGTCTATGGGAGTGAGAAAACGCCAAGAAAAACGATATGTGGGTTTTAACTTTGTCCTTTTTTCAGGCGGTTTTTATTCTTTTTTGGATTTTAGAGATCCAAAAAAGTGATGGAGATACCTTTGTTAATAAAATTTCGTAGGGTACCATTAAAAAAAAAAAAAAAAAATACAGTAGTGAAGGAAAAAAATTGCATCTAACGAAATGCAATACAAAATTTTTATAAATTTTTAAACAGGGATCAATTTATGTGGGCGGGTGCGGACCTAAAAATGTAGCCGACAATAATAAAAATTTAGTGTGTGTGTTTTTCACATTTTTTTTTAATTAGTACTACTACTCCCAGCATGGAACACACTGTTCCATGATGGGAGTAGTAGTACATGTACTAATTGACAGATCGCCCGATGCGATCCTGTATAATGTATAGACGCGGTCAGCCGCTCTTCTATGGTCCCCTGCACTGACGTATATATACACATATTCATAATTCCCGCAAAGAGCTGTGATTGGCCAGATGGTTCCAGCCAATCACAGCTCTAGGAATATGTGTATATATATATATACACGGCCGTGCAGGGGATCATAGGAGAGCGGCCGCTGCATCTATACATTATACCGGAGGATCACAGTGGGTGTCAGGAGTGATACCCGCTGTGATCTTTCCATAACTGCAGGTACTACTACTCCCAACATGGAGCACACTATGCCTCATGCTGGGATCTGTAGTACCTGCATTAATAGACAGATCGCAGCGGGTGTCAGAAGTTACACTCACTGCGATCTGTCTATTAATGCAGATACTACAGCTCCCAGCATAGAGCAGAGTGTGCTCCATGTTGGGAGTAGTAGTGCCTGGAGTTAAGGACACATCACTGTGGATGTCACTACTGACACCCGCTGTGATCGTCCTGTCTATAGCAGAGATGCAGAGCAGCTGTATACATCGCTCGCATCCCTGCTCTGCTCTGTACTCCGGCCACTCACTCATTCATCTTTTCCTCAGAGCTGTGATTGGCTGCAACCATCCGGCCAATCACAGCTCTGGGTGGGAAATATGAATGATGTTCTATTTACATCACTGGCCGGAGTATAGTGCAGAGATGTGAGCGCTGTATACAGCGGCATCCGTGCTATATAATGGACGATCGCATCAGCTGTCAGGACTGAGACCTGGGGCGATCTGTCTATTACTACAGGTACTTCTACTCCCAGCATGGAACAGTCTGTTCCATGCTGGGAGTAGTAGTACTACCTAAAAAATGAAAAAAAGAGAAAAAAAAAAGTGAAACACACACACTTTATTATAAAATAAGAACATTTTTGTTATAAAATACCGTATTTTTCGCCGTATAAGACGCACTTTTTCTTCTCCAAAACTGTGGGGAAAGTGTCGGTACGTCTTATACGGCGAATGCACCCCTATCGCGGCGGTCCCTGCGGCCATCAACGGCTGGGACCCGCAGCTAATACAGGACATCACCGATCGCGGTGATGCCCTGTATTTTCCCTTCAGACGCAGCGATCAAAGCTGACCACCGCATCTGAAGGGAAAGTGACACTAACCCGTCTGTTTAGTCGGACTGTTCGGGACTGCCGCGATTTCACCGCTGCGGTCCCGAACAGCCCGACTGAATAGCCGGGTTAGTGCTTACAGGACACCGGGAGGGACCTTACCTGCCTCCTCGGTGTCTTCTCCGTTCAGGGATCCCCTGTATGGCCGGCGCTCTCCTTCCTCGTCATCACGTCGTCGCGTACGTGCGTCGGCGTGCGTAACGACGTGATGGCGGCGACGGAAAACGAGGATACCCGGCCGGCAGCAGAGAAGTTCCGGAGCGGCGGGGACACGGCGACAGCGATGGAGCGACATCCAGGGCAGCTGTGACGGGTCCGGAGCGGCGGGGACACGTGAGTATTACCTCCTATGCAGTGGTCTTCAATCTGCCGACCTCCAGATGTTGCAAAACTACAACTCCCAGCATGCTCGGTCAGCCAACGGCTGACCGGGCATGCTGGGAGTTGTAGTTTAGCAACATCTGGAGGTCCGCAGGTTAAGGACCACTATTGGGTTCAATTTCGTTTAATAAAATTTTTTCCATCACTGCTGCATTTTTTTTTTTTTTTGGTACCCAACAAATTTTGGGTACCAAAAAAAAAAAAAAAACGCCAAAAGGTGCAAAAAATGCAATTTCCACACAAATGAAAAAACGCCAGAAAAAACGCCAGACGCAGGACATTGCACTGGCATCTTTTCTGCCGTTTTTTCATTTGTGTGGAAATTGCATTTTTTGCACCTTTTCGCGTTTTTTTTTTGGTTCCCAAAATTTGTTGGGTACCAAAAATAAATAAATAAATAAATAAATAAAATGCAGCAGTGATGGAAAAAATTTTATTAAACAAAATGTATATACCGTATTTTTCACCCTATAGGACGCACCGGCGTATAAGACGCACCCAATTTATAGGTGCAAAATCTAAAAAAAAAATAGTCCCAAAAAACGCAGCACAAATAACCAAGTGGAATCCTAGCCTGAGGCATTCCTTCAGATTTTTCATAGATCTGGCTATCCATTAATCTATGCATTTAATCCACATTCAGGCGACCTCACATATTCCTGTACAGAGTGCTTTATAAGATGTTACCAACACTTTAATTTTTATATAATGCAGCTTTTAAATCCACATGTAAACTACAGTGTGTATTCCCATTGGTGTGATTTTCATGTGGATTTTGCAGAGGAATGTGTAATGCCAGTATTAGGGTTGCCCAGTATTAGAAAAACCTGTCCACAGGCTGTGTCTGGTATTGGAGTTCGGCTCCATTAGGGCTCGTTTAATGTTTTTTCCGCTGTCCTGTTCACACTGCGGAAATTCTGCTAGCGGAATTCTGACGCTGAATTCCGTTCCGCTTGAAGAATGAGCATGTTCATTCTTCAAGCGGAATCCGCAAGCAGAAATCAATAGAAGTCAAAGGTAATAAAAAAAAATTCCGCCCGTCCGGATGTCAGGTACGCCCTGACGTTGTCTTGAGAGGGTATATACTATGACTTTGCTATGGTTATTTTTTATGGTTATGTCGGGCTGCGACCCGAACTATGCAATGAATGACTTCTTACTTGCTTTATTTCAATAAACTTGATATGTTTGATACTGAAAAAAATAATAATCCGTCCGACATCGTTTTCACGCGGAGTTTGCTGAAAAACCCTTCACTTCTTTCTCCCCCATTTCCGCGCGCAGATTGCGTGCGAAAATAAAATTATTTTTTCCACCCGTAAATTTTGCGGCGTGAATTACTCTTGATTTTCTCAGTGTGAACAGAGCCTTAAAGTAAATAGGAAAAGAGAGAAGGAGCGCTCCATAGTGTAACATCGCCAGTAATGCCAAACGCCAAAAGTGAATAAGCGCTTACCATATAATGTTGTGCACCAGCCAGCACAACATGGAGGAGGGAATATCAATCGCCCACTGCTGCCATTCCACAAGTAACCAGGAAAACCACAATCCACCTCCAACAATGGAACTTCAGGCGCTGAGGGACCAGATAGAAGTAGAAGCAAAGAACTTTATTCCCAGCATGTAACGCGTTTCGCACATCTGCGCTTCATCAGGCCTGATGTAGCGCAAATGCGCGAAACGCGTTGCGTGCTGGGAATAAAGTTCTTTGCTTCTACTTCTATCTGGTCCCTCAGCGCCTGAAGTTCCATTGTTGGAGGGGATGTGTTGTTTTTAAAGTGAATAGGACTGAGCTGCAGTATTACACATAACATGTGGACAGGAGTGGTGCTGTATTTGCAAGAAAAGGGGAAAAAAAACAAAAAACAGTTTTTTCTAATACTGGACAACCCTTTTAAAAGGGGTTATTCAGGATTAAAAAAATAAAACCCAGAGCTTAATTCTACCAAAAAAACAGCACCACCCCTGTCCACAGCTTGTTTGTGGTATTACAACTTGGCTCCATTCACTTTAGTGGAACTGAGCTGCAATACCACAGACAACCTAAGGACAGGTATGGTGCTGTTTTTGGAAAGAAATTACCTCTTTCTCCCCCCCCCCCCCCCCCTTCTAATCCTGGATAACCCCTTTAAACTTAAAGCTGTCCATGCATGCTGGGAGTTGTAGTTTCACAATGGTGTAAGTCCACCGATCCTATAATAGGAACATCCAATATCCCAGCGGCACCAATAACAGTGAATTATTGTGGGGTTTCCCAACCAGTGTGCCTCCAGCTGTTGCAAAACTACAACTCCCAGCATGCCCAGACAGCCAAAGGCTAAACCCAGATCTATTGTGAATGGCATACTCCAGCTCTTATTATAAGATTGTGTATGTGTATGTGTCTCTCTAAAGGCAGTGTTTCCCAACCAGGGTGCCTCCGGCTGTTGCAAAACTACAACTCCCAGCATGCCTAACTACATGCTGGGAGTAGTAGTTTTGCAACAGCTGGAGATATACCGTCTGTGAAACAATGGACTACACATACTTGACATCTCCCTGTATAAAGAATGTCAGCTCTACAGCAGTCCTCAGACAATCCTGATAACATGATATACACAACAACCCACAGAAGGGAGAGAAAACTAAGGCAGAAATAACTCCAATTCCATGACATAAAGCTCAGCCAAAAGGCAAGGCCGCACATTGTGACGGCACCGCAGCGCTATACACCACACATAAAGAAGCGAAACACAGACCATAATCCACGACAGTCAGCTGTCACATGAAGTTTGACCCTCGGCGGACTCCGTCACTTCCTGAATCCATAGAGAGGAAACAGTGATATAGAGAGTAGTCTGTGGCACGCGCGTCTGCCACCTGCAGGAAGATACGAGATATTGCATTCCAAATGTGTACAGCGCGGGGAGAACTCGTGAGGTAGAGTCCACGCCCACAGTGACGTCATGCGGGAAGTTGGCGGGAGAAAGAAGAGTTGAAGGGAGATAGAAGAGCAAACTCCGGAGTGCTGTGTGGTGACTGTCCTGGTAATATAGATAGTAAAAATGTACACAGTGGGGGAGATTTATCAAAACCTGTGCAGAGGAAGAGTGGTGCAGTTGCCCATAGCAACCAATCAGATTGCTCAAAGAGGCCTGTGGAAAATGAAAGAAGCAATCTGATTGGTTGCTATGGGCAACTGCACCACTCTTCCTCTGCACAGGTTTTGATAAATCTCCCCCAGTGTGAAGTCGTATGTATATGTGATTGTGTGTGTGTGTGTGTGTGTGTGTGTATATATATATATATATATATATATATACGCACACACGGCAATTTATCAAAACCTGTTCAGAGGAAAAGTTGCTGAGTTGCCCATAGTAACCAATCAGATAACTTCTTTCATTTCTCAGAGGTTTTTTCAAAAGGAAAGAAGTGATCTGATTGGTTGCTATGGGCAAATCAGCAACTTTTTCTCTAAACAGGTTTTGATAAATCTCCCTCATACAGTAGGTGTGTGTATGTGTGTGTATACATATATATGTGTGTGTGTAAAGTAGTCAAAGGTTTAGTCCCCCCCCCCCGTCCCCCCTTTTGAATGAATTTTACATCAATAGTACAAGCGAATAAAAAAAAAAAAATTGTAATGTTATTAGACAGAAATGCATTTTATTTTATTGAACTTCCTGCATATCTAACCGGTGTGAAAGTAGATTATAGGGGTTGCCCAATCTCACCTTTTCACGTTTCCGACCACCTCCAGCCCGTTTGCGGCTGCTAGAGGTGGCTGAAAACGACGCAAGCCGTCAAAGGCGGGAAGTTACGCCATTTATGTAACTCCCATGGACTGTCATAGGAGTTGCACATTGTTTACGACAAGGTTTTCTTTATGGATTCCACATAAAGAATTTCAATGTGGACTGTGCAGTGGAATCTTATTGACAGCAATAGGACTCTGCTGCACTGGAATTTCTATGTGGAAATACACTTGGAAATTCTGCAGTCTGAACCCCTCCTAAATGATACTTACTTTGTGTGTTGGGTAAATGGATTCTAAACTTGGGGCTCTTAGGCAGTGTGCACTGAGGCTTACATTAGTAAATACTGCTTTTGGGCGAAAAATTGATCTACATTGGAAAGATGCTATGAAACATGGATGCAATGCAGATGACATACAGAGATGCCATATTTTATAGCTATGGCTAGACACCTTTTTTGATATTTTCATATTTTTATTTCTTTTTAGTGCATTGGATGTATTCTGTATTATTCTTTTTCCTACAATTAGTGTGTTATTCTTTCATGTCTAATTGTATGTTTATGTACCCCCAAAATTGTAAAGTGCTGCAAAATATGTTGGCGCTGTATAGTTATTAATTGTTTATTATAAATAAATAAAACATCTAATAATAATAGTAAATGTAATTGTAACAGATCACAAGAAAACCAGATAACGGTCCATCAGACTCTCAATACTGAAAACATATATATCAAGGCGAAAATATGATATGTGGGGTGTCGCTAAAATATAACATTTATTGAAATGATTCTAAAAGCCGCCAGATAGCAATTAGTGCAACCCAAATAGTACAAAAGATATCATGAAACCTAATGGCCCATCATGGTTGGCCAATTGGTTTCACAAAAGAGCTAATAAAAGCTGCTTAATTACAAGCAGTGATAGTATATTCGAGGTGTAAAGAAACCACGCATATAGTAATCATGCTGTTATTCCCAGCGCGTTTCTATCCACATGCGGTTGGTAATGCATGGGGACGTCCTCAGGGGAATCTTAACAATGTAGCTCCAAAGAATATATATAAAAATGATACCACTAATAAACCATCATGTGTATCACAAGTTTAGCATAATAGATAGGCGGCCATCATCCCCGCAGGTGTTCCTCAAGTAACATCAGAAGACCTGTGTATATGAGGGATCCAGCCTACAACGCCCGAGTGTAAAACAGATCGCCAACCTGCAGTGGCAGGGAGCTGGGGAAGTAGCGCCGTGCGTGGTGTTGCTCGTGGTGGAGCTGGCGCCGGCTCCACGAGCAACACCACGCGCGGGGCTACTTATTAGTGGTATCATTATTTTTATATATATTCTTTGGAGCTACATTGTTAAGATTCCCCTGAGGACGTCCCCATGCATTCATTACCAACCGCATGTGGATAGAAACGCATTGGGAATAACAGCATGATTACTATATGTGTGGTTTCTTTACACTTTGAATATACTATCACTGCTTGTAATTAAGCAGCTAGAAGCTCTTTTGTGAAACCAATTGGCCAACCATGATGGGCCATTAGGTTTCATGATATCTTTTGTACTATTTGGGTTGCACTAATTGCTATCTGGTGGCTTTTAGAATAATTTCAATAAATGTTATATTTTAGCGACACCCCACATATAATATTTTTGCCTTGATATATATGTTTTCAGTAAATAAAAAAATCTACCATTCGTCTATAATTATATGCAGCTCAAAAGTACTGGAAGGGTTGATATTTTAAATAGAAGTAATTTACAAATTTTTTTTTACTTTCTGGAGCTAGCTGATTTGAAAATTTTTATTTCCATTGGAGTTCCCCTTTAAGCCAATTTCCTTGTAACATACTCTAAGGAAATGGCTGCATTGTACACAAGCAGGTTACACTGTGTCAGGATATGGTATACTTGTCATGATGTCAGATTTTATATTGTCACATTACGTCCTCGGGTGACAGGCAGTGCTGTGTGCATCATGGAAGAAGAACTGGGACTGTCAGACCAGGACTCTGATGCTGGGAGTGAAGAGGTCCTGACTCCTGCAGAGCTCATCAGCAAACTGGAGGAGGTGAGAATATATATAGGAATTTGAAGGGTAAGGGGTAGGACACAGGATGGCTGCGTGTTAACACTATCAGTTATATTGCACTGAAACATAGAATGTGTCGGCAGATAAGAACCATTTGTCCCATCTAGTCTGCCCAATAATCTGAATCCTATGAATAGTTCCTGGCCCTATCTTATATGAAGGATAGCCTTATACCTATCTCTATCTTATATGAAGGATAGTCTTATACCTATCCCTATTTTATATGAAGGATAGCCTTATACCTATCCCTATCTTATATGAAGGATAGCCTTATACCTATCTCTATCTTATATGAAGGATAGCCTTATACCTATCCCTATCTTATATGAAGGATAGCCTTATACCTATCTCTATCTTATATGAAGGATAGCCTTATACCTATCTCTATCTTATATGAAGGATAGCCTTATACCTATCTCTATCTTATATGAAGGATAGCCTTATACCTATCTCTATCTTATATGGAGGATAGCCTTATACCTATCTCTATTTTATATGGAGGATAGCCTTATACCTATCTCTATTTTATATGGAGGATAGCCTTATACCTATCTCTATCTTATATGAAGCATAACCTTATGCTTATTTATATCTTATATGAAGGATAGCCTTATACCTATCTCTATCTTATATGAAGGATAGCCTTATACCTATCTCTATCTTATATTAAGGATAGCTTTATGCTCATCCCATGCATGTTTAAACTCCTTCACTGTATTTGCAGCGACCACTTCTGCAGGAAGGCTATTCCATGCATCCACTACTCTCTCAGTAATGTAATACTTCCTCATATTACCGCAGAAACCTTTCCCCTCTAATATAAAACTATGTCTTCTTGTGGTAGTTTTTCTTCTTTTAAATCTCCTCTCCTCCTTTACCGTGTTGATTCCCTTTTATGTATTTAAAAGTCTCTATCATATCCCCTCTGTCTCTTCTTTCTTCTATACATGTTAAGGTCTTTTAATCTTTCATGGTAAGTTTTATCCTGCAATCCATGTACTTGTTTGGTATCTTCTCTGAACTCTCTCTAGAGTATCTATATCCTTCTGTAGACACGGCCTCCAGTACTGCACACAATACTCCAAGTGAGGTCTCACCAGTGTTCTGCACAGCGGCATGAGCACTTCTCTCTTTCTACTGCTTATACCTCTCCCTATACATCCAAGCATTCTGCTAGCATTTCCTGCTGCTCTATTACATTGTCTTCCTACCTTTTTAAATCTTCCGAAATAATTACTCCTTAATCCCTTTCCTCAGATACTGAGGTCAGGACTGTGTCAAATATTCTATATTCTGCCCAAGGGTTTTTACGCCCCAGGTGCATTATCTTGCACTTATTCACATTAAATTCCAGTTGCCAGAGTTCTGACCATTCTCCTAGTTTTCCTAAATCCTTTTCCATTTGGCGGATCCCCCAAGGAACATCAACTCTGTTACGTATCTTTGTGTCATCAGCAAAAAGACGAACACCTTACCATCGAGACCTTCTGTAATATCGCTAATGAAGATATTAAACAAAAATGGTCCCAGTACAGATCTCTGAGGTCCCCACTGGTGACAAGACCTTGCTCTGAATATTCTCCATTGACTACAACCCTCTGTTGTCTGTTACTCAGCCACTGCCTAATCCACTCAACAATATGGGAGTCCAAGCCCAATGACTGTAGTTTATTGATAAGTCTTCTATGTTGGACAGTGTCAAAAGCCTTACTAAAATCTAGATATGCGATGTCTACTGCCCCTCCGCCATCTATTATTTTAGTCACCAGTTAAAAAATCTATTACACTTGTTTGACATGATCTCCCTGAAGTAAACCCATGTTGTTTTTCATCTTGCAATCCATGGGATTTTAGATGTTCCACAATCCTATCATTTAGTAGGGTTTCCATAAACTTCCCTGCTATTGATGTCAGACTTACTGGCCTATAATTGCTTGTTTCCTCCCTACTACCTTTCTTGTGAATGGGCACGACATTTGCTAATTTCCAATGTTCCAGGACGACTCCTGTTACCAGTGATTGGTTAAATAAATCTGTTAACGGTTTTGCTAGCTCACCACTAAGCTCTTTTTTAAATAATTTTGGGCATATCCGATCAGGCCCCTGTGACTTGTCTTCACTTTAGACAGCAAACGTAGAACCTTTTCCTCTGTAAAGACACATGCATCAAACAATTAATTAGTCTTCCTCCCTAATTGAGGTCCCTTTCCTTCTTTTTCTTCTGTAAAAACTGAACAGAAGTATTCATTAAGGCAGTCGGCTAGCCCCTTATTCTCTTCTACATACCTTCCTTCCTTTGTTTTTAATTTAGTTATTCCTTGTTTTAATTTCCTTTTTTCATTTATATATCTGAAGAATGTCTTATCCCCTTTTTTCACAGACTGAGCTAGTTTTTCTTCTGCCTGCGCTTTAGAAGATCTTATAACTTGCTTGGCCTCTTTCTGTCTAGTTTTGTAGATTTCCCTATCTTCATTGCTCTGGGTTGTTTTATAATTACTAAATGCTAGCTTTTAGTTTTTTTTAGAAAAATGGTGCCTATGGTTCAATGCCATACTTACTCAGGCAGACAAGCTTCAATGAGGAGAGATCTTCTTAAAAGTTTTTTGTATTTTTCTCTGCACCTGTGGACATAAGAGTATTTTTAAATAACACATACTATTTTGTGTACACAGCTCTTAGGCAGATTTGTGTCTCCATAGTTACAGAATACAAAACATGTACTCAGTACGTATAACATAAGCAATCATTTTCTTGCCAATAATGAACAATATTTTCATTGTGGGTACTCAATGCTCTAAGGCAGTGTTTCCCAACCAGGGTACCTCCAGCTGTTGCAAAACTACAACTTCCAGCATGCCTGGACAGCCTTTGGCTGTCCAGGCATGCTTGGAGTTGTAGTTATGCAACAGCTGGAGGCACCTAGGTTTGGAAACACTGCTATAAGGATATGTTCACACTACGGAGTGGAGTTTCCACTAGGAAATTCCAGGCAGATTCCGCTTTGCAGCATAATCGCATTGATTTCAATAGGATTGTGATACCTAGATCTAGGGATTGACCGATATCTGTTTTTTAGGGCCGATACCGATAATCGGTGGAGGTTAGGGCCGATAGCCGATAACTTATACCGATATTCTGGTATAAGTTATCGGCTATTTATCCCCCCGCGACACCGCTGCAGATCATTGATTTAAAGCGGGCGCTTTAAATCAATGAACTGCAGTGGCTTTTGCGGTGCCATAGACCACCACCCGCTTCTCTCCCCCTGCCTGTCCGGGGTCCTGAGTCCTATCACCGCCACCCCCCACCGCCGCACCGCTCCGCGCCCTCTACCGCCCCACCGCTCCGCGCCCTCTACCGCCCCACCGCACCGCCATGGCCCCATTGCCTCCCCCATCCCCGGTTTTATAATTACCTGTTCCCGGGGTCCACTCTAATCTGGCTCCGGTGGCGTCCTCCTGAGCTGTCACTGTGCGCACTGACGGTGACGTCACGTCACTCGTCATTGCGCACGGCGTAACGCAGGACGCAGCAGGAGCCAGAAGTAGCGTGGGCCCCGGGAACAGGTAATTATAAAACCGGGGATGGGGGAGGCAATGGGCGCATTATCGGCAAGGTAATTGCTTATACCGATAATGCCCTAAATCGTGATTATCGGCCAAACAGATAATCGGTCGATCCCTACTTGGGTCACATGTCAGAAGTTCTGCCGGAGAAGACATGGGGCTGCGCTACAGTGAATGGAATGATGCTTAATGTCCCAGATATCAGACCCCCACTGATCATAAAGTGATGGTATATCTCAGTAATATGTCATCACTTTATAAAATGTAGATAGCCAATTTAAAGAGTTTACCAGGAGTTTGATACCTATGGCTCATTCTTAGGACTCCAAACACCCAAACTGGTCAGCTGATTATCCATCTCACTGTATCCCATAGTACCCTGACTTACATCTTAGGCTCCTTTCACACTATATGTTGCTCCGTTTTAATGACCCGTTACGAAAACCATTAAAAATGTCCATTAAAAAATCCCATTCAAGTCTATGGGATTTTTTTGATTATTCGTTATCACCCGTTATGACTAGCGGACGTTATTTGTGATGGGAGAAAAAACTTAACATGCACTAATTTTTATAGCAAAAACACAAAAAAGAAAAATAGCCAGCATAACTACCTAATACACGGGTGCACGCTGCTGTGGTAAATACAAAATATACAAAAAAGAAGGTTGCAGCAGCACTCTTGGTCAAAAAATGGAGGCTCTTAGCGCACTTCTTGATCAAAACGTTTCCCCCGTCCACCACGCGGAGGTGGCCTCTTGTCGGATGGGACCCTAACATGCTTAATCCACTCACCTCTGCTGGGCATATGGCCTCTGATTGGGTGACATGCAGGATCCACTATCAATTTAAAAACCTCCTGTGAAACAAGGAGGGGTGCACGGCTACAGAGGGTGCCACTCCACTTAACTTGCATAGCAAGCCGTGCACCCCTCCTTGTTTCACAGGAGGTTTTTAAGATGATAGTGGATCCTGCATGTCCCCCAGTCAGAGGCCATATGCTCAGCAGAGGAGCCGTACTCACAGCTCACGCCTGCTAAAGTAAAAAAAAAAAGAGAGAGATCCTCCGCTCACCAAATCACATGGAAAGTGCAATCTGTAGGTACAGCCAAGCAGTAGAGGATAGACTCCTGTAGGACTGTAAATTCCCAGCACGGATCTTTGTGAATATCTTAAAAACACTGCGGCTTTTATTGTTCAGTCACAGAATTTCTGCGGGAGAGCATTTCCACGCCCAAGTATAGGTGTGTAAACCAAAGGTTCTTAACCTGTTATATTACAACATAAGGCAGAGCACGTGTAGGACTGGACACAAAACCTGATAACATAATTACCTAAGTAAAATGAAACCATCACACAATATAATGTGGCACCAGGAGGACACAGGAAATTGCTGCAGTCAGATTCCTACTTACAGTAGGATTATTTTTGGAGATTTTAAGCCAGAATGTAAATTTGGTCACTCACTGGAAAATCACATCAGCCATCAACTTTATGTCCACTTTTCTTTACAGTTGAGGTGGCCGTCTTGCAATTGCACAACTATAAGCAGTATAGCCATATTGGTTGTCCCTTTTTATTGTAAAATGTATTCTAGCATAAATAAATGTCTATCCCTATCTGGGAGATTCTTTATGTTTTTTTTTTCTTTTACAACACTGCAACTTAGACCTCAATTGCAACTTTGAACACCTTTTGGTGTATGTGTGTGTGTATATATATATATATATATATATATATATATATATATATATATATAATACACATAATATAATTTTTTATTATGATTTATTTATATAAATAGGTTTTTGTGTTTTTTTTCCTGATTTGATTCAGGCTTGTTCACACATTTAAGGCATGTTTCACACAGATTTCTATTTGGATTGTGCTCCAAAATCCACCTTGGAATCCGAGCCCCATTAATTTATTTGAGAAATCTGACAAACATTTAAATTCAGTTTTAATAACCTCAGTTCTATGTTAACTGCTAGAGAAACAAACAATACTCCACAATACAGGTCTAGCTCAGGTAGAAAACTTATATATAGATACATATATCTTTAGATCATGTTGGTCTATACATGGTCCTTTTCTGTTATTTCAGGCCTGGCTCAATGAAAAGTTTGCACCAGAGCTCTTGGAGAGTAAATCCGAGGTTGTGGAGTGTGTGATGGAGCAGCTGAATCACATGGTAAGCTCACTGTACCTGAGGTTATTATTGGCTTACACCTTAAAGCTGTGTTATGCATAATTGCTTCTTTGTTTTCCCAGGAGCAAAATCTACAGCGAGCTCGACAAGGTGACCTGAAGATAAGTTTCCATCGTATGGAGATAGAGAGGATCAGGTTCATGCTCAGCAGCTACTTGCGCAATCGCTTGCTCAAGGTACCTGGTTTTTTATACACAATAAGGTGTAATTGAGGTCACCCTCCATTCTTAAGCTTAATGGAGGCTTGGCTGTATGCTCTGGTCATGGTTGCCAACTGATACATTGGAAATATAAATATAGAGCTTCTTGACACCCATCTCCTACTGTCTGCTCACTATTGATGTGAAGAGGGGAGCTCACATTACTGTTCTTTAGATATCAAAGCAGCAGGAAGCCCTTCCCAATAGGACAGCAGTGAGCCTGTTACGACTGCTCTAAAATCTAATAACCAGTAATATGAGCTGCCATCTTCACCTCAGCATTCTCCTCCGGAGCAGACATGAGGGTGGGGGGGGGGGGGGGGGGAGGGGAGACAGGAGCTCTTTACTTTCAGAGGGTTTGACGGGATGTCACAGCTACAAGCTGTTAACAGCTCAGCTGATAATGGAACATCTGTGCTGTATGGTTTATAACAATATAGAGACAAAAATGGATCCAATTGGAGAGAAGTATAACACCTAAATGTCCTCTTCTGCCTTTGGCACATTTTCTGCTGCAGGAAATCTTCAGGGTATCTGCAACTTGTGTTCCTACCCTTTTTAGCGCTATATTGTTCAGTATTTTTCACCAAAACAAGAAGTGGAACTAAAAGAGAGAAACTATAATAGCAAGATTTGCACCCTGATTCTATCTTTTGGACCCCGCCATGTTTTGGTAAAAAATACTGACTACAGCTGTGCGATTGCGATTATGGAGGTCAATATTTCGATATGCGATTGCGATATAATAAACAAATGGAGAAATCCCTTCTATTTCATGTCTAATCTCCTCATTTCATATAGTCATTATATAACGGGGGGATTGGAGTACTTCCGGCCAGTAAGACCTTGTCCCTAATCCAAAGGAAAGGGAATTAGTTTTAGATCACGGGAGTCCGACCGCTAGGACCCCCCCACGAACTCCTGCACGGCGCATCGGCATTCCCGTGTGAAGGGGGTGTGTAGACTTCCGCCTCAAGTGGTGTCCAACACCCCCCCTCCATGTAGTTCTTTGAGATAAGTATCTCTATGATATACATGGAGGGGGGGTGTCGGCCGCCGCTTCGTGTGGGGGTCTGCACGCCCCCCTTCCTGGAGACTGCCAGGGTGCCATGCAGGGGATCGTGGGGGGTCCTAGCAGTTGGACTCCCCGCAATCTCAAACGTATCCCCTATCCTTTGGATGGGGGTAAGTTTTACTGCACTGGAGTACTCCTCTTAGAATCTCCCCTTCTGACCCCTAATACGTTCATATTCTTTCATATACGGAGCTGTAATGGAGCTTATTGTAATGGCGCCGTCATCTGTATTTTTTTATTGGCACCATTTCTGTTTTGATTGGACTTTATGATCATTTTTACATTTAATATAATTTAATTTATGATTTTTTTTTTTACATTTAAGCCATTGATTATTAACGTTTATATTTTAATAGTTCGGACATTTATGCACGTGGAGATACCATGTAAGTTTAGATTTATTTTTGTTTTAGTTTTTAAAATTGGGGGATTTAAATGGGCACTGTCAGAGACCAAAACTTTTGATATGTTGTAAAGCATGTATGACCAATAGGTTTTGCAATTGCTTTCATTAGAAAATTTTCGGTATTTCACACTGAAAAAGCCAGTCAAACAACTGCTCTCCCCCCCCCCCCCCCCCCCGCCTGCCTGCTTGGATACATACTAGTCTTACTGTGTCCATGCGTCATCACCAATGTCATGGACACAATTCCTTGATTGACAGCTGTGAGTGCAGGGCTCACACCTGGAGGAAAAATCCTCCCACTGTCAGCTTGTCCCGCTACTGTCAGTGAGGACAAGCTGGGAGTTGTAGTTTTGCTAATGCTAGGGGAGATGTGAGCAGACAGCATACTGAGGGAGGGGGCGGAAACCTGCAGTGAGGCCACGCCCCCTCCCTTTGTGAGGAATTCAGACTAGTGAGCTAAATTAAAAGTGTAATAAAAAAATAAAGGTGCTAGACACACAAAAATTAGATGTACATGGTCAGGATTAGGTACTGAGTGATATATTAAGAAAAAAATTTTGTTGGATCTTACGGGTACACTTTTATTTTATCCCCATGGAGCAGTGTTTTCACACAGGGTGTCCTCAGTTGTTGCAAAACTACAGCCAAAAGTTCTACGGGCATGCTGGGAGTTGTAGTTTTGCAACGGCTGGAGACACACAGATGTATTTTTTGGCTTCTAGACCAGTGTTTCCCAACCAGGATGCCGCCAGTTGTTGCAAAGCTACAACTCCCAGCATTTGGCTGTCTGGGCATTCTGGGAGTTGTAGTTTTGCAACAGCTGGAGGCACCCTGTTGGGAAACACAGTTCTAGACACTGATCAATGCTGTGCCATAGGAGCCTAAAGCACAGCACTGATCAGTGTTATCGGTGCTCCATTACTACAGGCTGCTTAGGCCTGCATTATTGGAGTGCCGATCGGAGGAGCCGGAGACAGGTGGGGAACCTCCGCCCATCCTCTCAGCTGATCGGGAATCGGCAGCTACACTTTAGGGTTTATACCGGACATCACCCGGATCGGTGATGTCCGGCATTACCCAGTATGAAGAGAGCTTGACTCCTGAGCTCGCTTCATAGACACCCGATCCACGGCTGCGCCGTATATAAACAACTGCCAGCCATGGTGGGGTTAAGGCACCTCCTCCCAGCACTGAGCACTGCTGGGAGGAGAGACAGTAAGACGTGGGCTGGAGGGGCCACGCTGCTCGTGAGCTGAGCCTGCAGCTGCTGGAGCCCAGTGACCGGCTCTGCTCCGTCGTTTAATTGCATGTCTGCTTCCGCCCGGCCCGGAACCTTCAGTGTGCAGCTCACTGTTTTGCTGTATAATTGCATGGTTTTTTCATAGGGGGAAATCGTTATATATCGCATTTTGTAAAAATTGCGATACGATTGCGAATGCGATACATCGTGCAGCCCTAATACTGACCAATACAAGCCTTATACTGTTTGTGCACATGGCCTAATATGTCCTTAGTATAGGGGAATGTTCAAGGCAGGGGAAAGCTCTTTAACCGCAATACGCAGTCGATGCATGCAAATGTTGTGTGTATGCGCTCGTAACCCTATTTATTCTAAAGATACATGTAATACATCACAACTTTAGATTCTAGATTAGTTGGGCTATCAAATAATACCAGGCTTATTAAAGCGTAACTGCAAAGATGCTGCACCACACACACTGCACAGTTAGTCATGGAGAGACACAGCTCACATTGGGCGGCCAGTTGGCTGAGGGCGACCATATGGTACCTAGTGAGCTCCCGGCACTAGCCCTATTGTAATTAATAGGACTTGTGCACAGAACTTGCTTGGCGTGTTACGGTCGCCTCAGAAACATAACCACCCAGTGTGAGCTGCATCACTCCATGGCCAACTGTGCAGAGCGTGTGGTGCAGCATCCCTGGAGTTAGGCTTTAATAATCTAATTGCAATTTCTCTATCGGCTCCATTGGGGGACACAGACCGTGGGTGTATGCTGCTGTCTCTAGGAGGTATGACACTATGGCAGCAAAGAAGTCTGCTCCTCCAGCAGGATATACCTGAGCTAATCAGTTTTAGCTTAGTGTCTGAAGGAGGTGGACATGGTAGCTCAGCGGGATTCAGGTAACAGAAAGCTGACTGAAGACCTCACAGAAGACTCCATTAGGTAAGTTCTTCTGACTGAGGTGAGTATATCTTCTTCTCCCTTTAGGTGCTGACTTGCAACCTCTGGAGACTCTCATTTTTTGGCCCACCTTTCAGGGTCCAAGGGGCTGGCCTGTGTTAGGGGCTCTATCTTTTATTCTAAAAAAAGGGGCGAGCATGGCATATTGGGAATGAATGGTTTACTTTATTATGCACGTGTGTGTGTTATACTATGCGGCTGACAGCCGCGGCGCTTACTATGCGGCTGACAGCCCAGCCACGGCGCATATACTGTTTGGGCGCATGAAGCGCCGACTTACTTTGACTTTCGGCAGCAGACTGCTGCCGGCGGATATGTTTCGCCCGCTCACTTCCCCGCGGGCGCATATGCGGCAGCAGACATGTGCGCTTGGGGCAAGGAGCGGGCACCATTTCTATTCTTCTCGGCGGCCGGGGCGCTATAGCTCCGCCCACAGGGCCGCCGGAGCTTACTGGAGGCGCGAACCGCCCTCCAATCAGCGCTGTGCGCGCGATGCAGGTGGCAGGGGCCAATCAGACAGTGCCCCTGCTCCAGGAACGCCCCTCTCCAGCAATTGGCTAGCCTGTTCTCCTTTCTGATAGAGCGGAGTTTCCTCACAGCAGGGACAGAGTGTTAGTGTTGGGGTTAAAACTTTACTGCCACAGGGGACACAAATCTGTTCCTCCCTCTAAACAGACAACTGGACTGTTAATCTCCTATTTTGTCTGTATGACATGTAATTCCAAAATGCCTGGTTCTACTGAGCCCACTGGCTCTGCCTGCTCCACTGCTCCCCCAGACCCCCTAGCTCCCCTGGATGTTACAGTTCCGGTGGATTCGGCCGCCCCTCCAGCCTGGGTTTCTTCCTATCCCAGTGTATGGCTGACTTGACTCAAGTCTCCCGTGACGTGGTGTATGCCTTGAAGAGGTCTGCCCTGCGGGCCCTCTCAAGGGTCCCGCTCCTCTTCTCCACAAGCCTCACACTCTCACAAGCGTACTAGGGGTGCTTCTTCTGACTCTTACATTGAGTCTTCAGGTAGACGTGGGGGTCGCTCCTCCAGAGAACGTTCCCGGAGTCGCCGCTCTGCCTTGCCAGAGCCGCGTACCCGGTCAGGGTCGCCCCCCTCCAGGGCTGCCTCCACTCGCTCACATTCTCCTGGTGAACTGGTAGAGGAGGCTTCCGAATCGGCATCTGACTCAGAGGACTGCTCGGATACAGTTGAAACGGTGAACTCATTGGTTGCGGCCATAAGAGACACCTTTCACTTAGAGGACCCAGGATCTTCGGACGTGCCTCCTGAAGTATCCTTTCATCGTGCTAAACCAACACCTCAAAGGTTCAGCTCTCTCGCTGAAGTTCACATCCTTCCGGAATCTGCATGGAGACATCCGGACAAGAGGTTCCCGGGAATGAAGAGGGTTCAAGTGCGTTACCCATTCGCCAAGGACCTCTCTCGGTGGATCTACCAGTTTCCCGCCTCTCTAAGGCTACTACACTGCCGCTAGCAGATGCGGCTGCCTTCAAGGACTCGACAGACAAGAAGGCGGAGTCCTTTGTGAAGTTTGCCTTTGAAGCAGCAGGCTCTTCTCTGCTTCCCACCTTCGCCTCTGCATGGGTGTCAAAGACCCTTTCGGTGTGGTGTTCAAAACTTAGTCAGGGTATCCTGGCGGGATTCCCCCCCTAGAGGATCTATTTTGCCCTGGTTCTCCAATGCTCTAAAGCTGGGGCCTTTCTGTGCACAGCTTCCATGCAGTCAGTCCATTGTGC